>NW_014592305.1:0-828 GCF_000485595.1 Priapulus caudatus | reverse complement strand
CTACGTATATTCTACGTATATTCACAGGATCACAGAAACGAACGACGGTTATATCGTTATAGATCACAACAAGATATATAAATCACTGCCACAGCGCGTCTGCTTCGCTGTCACCTCGCATTTCTTCTCCGATCTCTCCTCTCTTTCTCTCTATCTCTCTCTCTCTTCTCTCTCTCTCTCTCTCTCTCTCTCTCTTGCCCCATCCTCTCATTCTCTCTCTTTCTCATACCTCTCTCTTTCGATCTCTTTTTCTTCTCACTCCTTTTCTCTCGCTCCGTTTCTCTGTCTGTCTGTCTGTCTCTCTCTCGGTCTGTCTGTCTGTCTGTCTGTCTGTCTGTCTATCTCTGTGTATCCATGTTTCGCTCTCTTTTTCTTTTTCTCTTTCCCACTTTCTTTCGCTTCACGTTCACTTATCGTTCTGTGCGCATATATATATATATATACATATATATAGTACACAGCCCACGAGCCAATTACCCAATTACCACACGGCACACGCGCGTTCGAATTTTCGAATTTAAATAATTAATTGATGCATTACACTTTCGAGGTTTCTACGGCCTCCGGCGCGGTCACTAAGGCTAATTTACATCCATATTACGTTGTTTCGTTCGTTATTCACGTAGCGGCTCGGCCTTGCTACGTGACCAACGTCAGCACAAATCCGTTCTTAGCAGGGAGCTTCGTTTACATCAAAGTACTGCAGGGTGGTTGCGTGGATGCTGAGGAATGCTGCGAGATGCTGAGAGATGTTGTGGGATGCGGGAAATACTGAGGGATGCTGAGGGATGCTGGGGAATGCTGAGGGATGCTGAGGGATGCTGGAGG
>NW_014592304.1:0-828 GCF_000485595.1 Priapulus caudatus | reverse complement strand
GCTTCAGTTGCTGATTATGATACCAATCGTGTTCGTAAGCATGAATTTACGCGTCCTGCGAAAGAAGATGATCGCGTTCGTCAGATTGAAGCCTTAAATGCACAAACAGGCCCCGTGTTGTTGGCGTATAAGTCGCAAGCTGATATGGATACGATTCTTGAAGAAACCACAAAACAACCACCGCTAGTCGATGAAACCGCTGATGATGGCGTGCAGCATACGTTTTGGATTATTGATGACGATGCGACTATAGAGAAAATCAGTGCCGGTTTTGACGCAATGAATGCGATTTACATCGCCGATGGGCATCACCGCTCAGCTTCAGCCTCGCGCGTGGCAAAAACCCATGCTGAAAAACAGGTCGCGATGATGGCAAGCAAAACAGCGACTACTTTTTATCGGTTATCTATCCGCATAATCAAATGAATATCCTTGATTACAATCGTGTTGTTACCGATTTAAATGGTTTAAGTAAGACGGCTGTTTTAGATAAAGTTGCCGAAAGTTTTACCGTTACTGAAGAGTCTGCCGAGGTACGTCCGAGCAAAGCAACCGAGTTTGGTATGTATCTGGATGGTCAGTGGTATCGCCTGAACATTAATACTGAACTAGTGCCTAATGACCCTGTAGAGTCACTTGATGTTAGCCTTCTAGCCAACAATATAATCGAGCCAGTACTTGGTATTGCTGATCAGCGTACCGATAATCGTATTGATTTTGTTGGCGGTATACGTGGTCTTGGTGAACTAGAAAAGCGTGTAAACAGCGGTGACATGGCGATAGCCTTTTCTTTATTCCCGACCAGCATGGAAGCCTTGATGGCAGTGG
>NW_014592303.1:0-828 GCF_000485595.1 Priapulus caudatus | reverse complement strand
ATGGCTGTTAAGGGCTATAAGCTTGGCTAAGAGTCATGTACGGCTTATTAAGGGCTCATGTATCATGCTACAGGCTGTAGGTTTGTAATTGTTTATAAGATTTCGCAGGATGTAGCTTGTTGATGGGTTATATGCTAGCGACTGTGGCTTGTTAAGCTTGGTTATATGTTTGCTGGAGGCTGTAGAATTGTTAAGGGTCTATATGTTGCTAGCATGCCTGTGTCTAGCCTTTAGCTTTGTTAGCAGGCTGTAGGTGTTAATTGTTATAGCTGCTCGCCGACTGTAGGGTTGTTGATGCGTATAAGCTTTGATAGCGGCCTGTACGGCTTGGTTAAGGAGCTATAAGCTTGCTAGGCAGACCTGTAGGTCGTTGTTGATGGGTTATTAACATTGCCTAGCAGGCTTTGTAGGCTTGTTAATTGTTCTATAGTTGTAGCAGACTTGTAGGTTCTTAGGGGTTGTTAGATTGCAGCAGGTTGTAGGTTGTTATTGTTATAAAGATTGCTAAGCTTGCTAGCAGGACTGTAGGCTTCTGAAGGGGCTTGTTAGCTTGCTGGCAGGCCTGTAGGCTTATTAATTGGTTATAACCTTGCTCGCAGGACTGTAGGCATGTTGATGGGTTATAAGTTGATAGCAGGCCTGTAGGCTTGTTAAGGGGTTATAAGCTTGCTAGCAGACCTGTAGGCTTGTTAAGGGTCTTATTAGCTTGCCTACAGGCCTGTTCGCATGCTAATAAGCCCCTTAAGAAGCCTACAGACGTGCTAGCAAGCTTATAACCCCTTAACATCCTACAGGCCTGCTAGCAAGCATATAACCAATTAGCAAACC
>NW_014592302.1:0-828 GCF_000485595.1 Priapulus caudatus | reverse complement strand
CAGACAGGCAGATGAATGCCAATATAGTAGCTTCACCTAAACTCATGCCAAATGTTGATCATTAAAGCTGATGAAGACATGTATTAATTAATGCATATATTATTGAATTAGGTATTTACAGGTCATACAAGTCAAGCACCATTTTATATATTGCCTCAGTTCTGCTCTGCATGCAATACTTACTGTTCTGCTCCCAGTTAGCCCAGTGACAGCACACTCAAACTCAACATCCTGGCGATTACTGAAAGATATCATTTATTGATCCTAAGAAAACCGCCACGTCACCACCTAAAAATTTAGTTATATGAAATATAAATGTTGCACTTTGATAACAATTGTGACTATATTTCGTCCACGAAAGAACAGGGCATTGCAGTAAATGCATTCTACAATAAACAATGATCCACATACATAAATCACTTCATTAATCTATACAACAGCGATTAAAATAATTGTGTCAAACGTAACGAAAATATGGCCTTCGTTGGTTGTATTATGGGTGTTATTTACAAGATACGATAAATGGGGGTACTTTACTTAGTATATAATCATAACGTAAAGGCAAGTGTGCTATTAGTTTATTCTTAAAAATAACATGGCTGTAATGCACCTTTGTTTACCAACATGTGTCATCCTCTCCCTACAGGCACGTTATATATCATAGTCAAAGTACATAGGCATTCAGAGGTGCATTACAGTATTGCGCTAAGATACGACTAGATATTATACTAGATTGTGTGTTGTCACATGACATATTGACACTGAGAACATTGAAACATGACATGCAAACACACGAAAGGTTGAAGCATGACATGTTGACACATGGCA
>NW_014592301.1:0-828 GCF_000485595.1 Priapulus caudatus | reverse complement strand
CTCTATCTATTTCTGCCTCACTCTCTCTCCATCTCTGTCTCTGTCTCTGTCTGTCTCTCTCTCACGCGCGCGCAGACACTCTGTCTCTGTCTGTCTCCCGTTCTTTCTTTCTCTCTCTCTCTCTCTCTCTATTTCTCTCTTTCTCCAAACATCACTAATCTCTCTTGTACGGGAAAGCTCCTTATTTCCTTTCACATCCCGCCGCATTCTCTCCGCTTCTCCAGCACCTTACCACCGCCGTTTCATTATCAACGCGCTTATAGCGCGCATAACGGCGCAAACGACCCGCAAAGCCACACACATCTATCTATACGCGCGGCCAATATCGGAGCGCGTTACGCACATTCGACTTGTATTTCGATGTTTCGGCTCTTCGTCGGCGACACGCCGTTGTATGCGATGCACTGGTAAACCCCCATGTCCTGCCGACGTGCGTCGATTAGTGTCAGCGACTTTCCGTTGTCGTGCAGCCCTGAAAATTGTGAGCAAAGATCGATGATAAATAATAGATCGGTGTTAGAGATCAACCGAGTGTATTCTTGCCGACGATTTGAGAATCGACTTGAGGATTGGAGATGTATAGTTCGATTAGATATTGCAGTGCGAGTCTATTATATATTAGTCTGTTAGATATAGGCTATTGCTGCTGCCGATCTCAGATTGCGTTAATTGATTAGTTATTGTTTAGCGTTGATGCTTTATATCGGTTTCAGTAGACAAAGATGGGGTAATCGGGTATCGGTCTTCCCGGGTATCGGGCTTACGTACTTCCCGCAAGAAACACGTTCAAGTTATTGACAATATTTCAATCAGCTATAGCTCAGTTCA
>NW_014592300.1:0-828 GCF_000485595.1 Priapulus caudatus | reverse complement strand
CTCTGTAAGCTATTTTGGTGTCTACACTGAATGCCTGAGAGTATGTCAATGCTGCTAATTCAATTTCCTGAAATTGGTTATCTGTTCGCAGTGGATGAAGCTGGGATACAAGAGTTTCCATAATCCGCTTCTCAACCAATCCAAAACGATAATACGCCCGAACGAGCGCATTGCTTTTTGTGACTGAATTTTTTCTGACATTGTACGTAGAATCAGCAGATGAAGCCTTGTTGGTGTTGCGATTTTTCCTCTCTGTGTTGTGCTTGATGGCCTCAAGCATCCGTTGAATATCTTTATCCATAGTTCACCCTAATAAATGCAAGTTACAGAATAACTTACACCCTCATATAAGTGCAAACTTTTTTTTTTGCACTTATACCATCAAAACTTGCACTTTAGACCATCAAAACTTGCACTTATACCATCAAAACTTGCCTTTTAAGTCTGTAACAAATTGATTATAAAAGGGATCTAGCCCCTAGAAACAAGAAGAAACAAAAGAAACAGGCAAGAACGGTCATCCTTACGTTTGGCTGTTGTTATCTATTTCTACTGAACAGGAACGCACGTCTGCCTCAGTGCTTTTTTTTGATAGCAGGGGCATTGAAGTGATGGGTAAGCCTGAATGTCATTGCCAGTTAAGTGATGACGATGCAGTACGTTTTTATCGTCACATAAGAAACAATGAAAACGACCGTTTTAATGTTTCATTTGCAAACAGTGGTCAATTTTAAAGGATAAGGCGGCCTACTAGAACCAGCTCCATTTGCAAGGCCCAGAGTCCAACTTGTTTTAGTAAACCCTGTGTTTTTACCCATACTTTAATTG
>NW_014592299.1:0-828 GCF_000485595.1 Priapulus caudatus | reverse complement strand
TACAGCAGTATGATAACGGTTTTGCCGTTTTTCAATACATTACTTTGCGTGCCATTCTTGGCACAGTCACCGCGCTGGTTTTATCTCTTGTGATTGGGCCCTATATGATACGCAAGTTGTCCAGTTACAAAATTGGTCAGCAAGTGCGTGATGATGGGCCAGAGTCACACTTATCTAAAGCGGGTACGCCGACAATGGGTGGCGCAATGATTTTAGTTGCGATTGCGATTAGCACATTGATGTGGGCTGATTTGTCGAGTGAAAAAATTTGGGTGGTTCTAGGTGTTACTTTGTCATTCGGTCTAATAGGTGGCATAGACGATTACAAAAAATTGGTTGGTGGTAATTCAAAAGGCCTGTCGGCAAGAGCTAAATATTTTGGTCAAACTGTTTTTGGTTTTATAGCAGCTTATTACATGTTTATTACCGCGCAAACACCAATAGAAACAACGCTAATTGTGCCTTTCATGAAAGATGTAATGCTGCCGATGGGTGGTTTTTTTGTGCTGCTAACTTATTTGGTTATTGTTGGTAGTAGTAACGCTGTTAATTTAACCGATGGCCTTGATGGTTTGGCGATCATGCCAACCGTTATGGTTGCAGGTGCACTTGGCGTTTTTGCTTATCTTTCTGGGCATTCAACTTTTTCTGGTTATCTTGGTATTCCATATGTTGCCGGTGTAGGTGAGCTAACTATTTTTTGTGGTGCTTTAGTTGGCGCTGGTTTAGGTTTCCTCTGGTTTAATACTTATCCTGCACAAGTATTTATGGGTGATGTAGGTGCTTTGGCACTTGGTGCCGCTTTAGGTGTGGTTGCTGTCTATGTGC
>NW_014592298.1:0-828 GCF_000485595.1 Priapulus caudatus | reverse complement strand
ACACTACACACACACACACACACACACACACACACACACACACACACACACACACACACACACACACACACACACACACACACACGTCTAAATACGTGCGGGAGATCGCAATACCTGCGGATGGATGGGCACTCCGCTCAGCGAGACGACGCCGAGCGCAATTATCGGCATCCAGCAGCAGAAATCCGTCAGCACTATCAGCGCCATCCGGCGGGCCATCGCGTTCTCCTTCTTCATCTCGGGCATGCGCAGCGCCTGCTGGCGGGCGTTGCGCACCGCCTTGTACATCCACACGTACGAGACGACGATGACGAGAAACGAGGCGGCGTTTATCACAAGAAATATGAACACCGAGTACTCCCAGCCGCTCGGCCGCTCCACGGTGATGTGCAGCGCGAGGCAGACGCCCGAGCGGCCGTAGAAGTTACGGAAATAGTCGATCGGCAGCAGCGGTGCCGCGCCGAGGCCCGTCACGACGATCCACAGCATCGCCATCCACTTGCGCGCGCTGCGTATCGTCAGCATGCCGAGTCGGAACGGAAACACGATGCAGATGAGTCGATCCACGGTCATGACGGTCAGCGTGAGTACGGACAGCTCGCTGGACAGCGTCGCGACGAAGCCGGACAGCTGGCAGAGCACGCTCTCGCGCCAGAACTTGTCGTGTACGATGTAGACGCCGCGGTAGTAGGTGTCGACGGTGGCGAGTACGATTAGATAGACGCCCATTAGCATGTCTCCGATGGCGAGGTTGGTGATGAGAAACGAGTGCACCTGCAACATTACGTCGACACGTTATATAGTCACACGCACGACTAGTCGTGCGTT
>NW_014592297.1:0-828 GCF_000485595.1 Priapulus caudatus | reverse complement strand
AATATAGTATTAGATATATATATATATATATATATATGTGTGTGTGTGTGTGTGTGTGTGTGTGTGTGTGTGTAAGTACGCGTGTAGAAGGGTGACAGTAGATGCGTCAAGCGCGACCGACCCGCCGTGCGTCTCACTTGTTGCGACTTTGTCGCGCAGGTTGTTTCAAGGCTGGCGACCAGGGCACCATACTGAAGAAGTTCTGCCCGAAGGAAGCTCGCTGCCTGGAGAAACTCATGGACGACATCCTGCGACCCTACGTGCCGCACTACCTGGGACCCGTCGAACGAGGAGGCGAGAGTATCCTTCATGACGCAGCCGCGGGAAGTGTAGGGAAGGAGGAAGGTGGGGCGGGGGGAGGTGTAGGCAACCAAGGGACGGAGGAAAGAGGAGGCAAGGTGGGGAGGAGGTGTAGGGCCAAGGTGCGGTGAGGAGAGGGTGGATAGGGGGAGGGTGTGCGTGCGGGGCGAAGGATGGAGGGAGGTTGGGTTTGGGCAACTGGGGTAGCGCGATGCGGTGTACCGGAAGGCAGGGACAGTTGGGGCAAGGGGCAGGAGTGGTAGGAAAGGAGATAGGATGGCGGTTGGCGTGTACTTGGCGTGTGAAAGTGCTAACCGGGCGCGTGATGGGGCGGGACGTGTGTGTGATCAAAGGGTGTAAGGGAGGGCCAAGTGGGGCGCGCTATAGGGGCGCAGGGTTGCGCGTGCGGGGAGGGTAGAGCGTTGTGTACTGTTGTCGTGCTAGCAGAAGAGGCGCGCGGTAGGTGAGAGTGTGGCCGGTGCGGTGTGATGTGTCAACTGGTGTGCGTGCCCGCAAGGGCGGGAAGTC
>NW_014592295.1:0-828 GCF_000485595.1 Priapulus caudatus | reverse complement strand
CGTTGAGTGAGAGGCATAGGTTACACTGCATAACGCGTGTTGGGCTTTGGGCGTGTTAGGTGGTCCGGGTGTATCGTATCAGGTCGCAAACCGCAAACCCAAAGTCAATAGATTTACACCACGCGCATTATAACATTCACGACCCACGCAGCAAGTCACTTCACGACGTCGACCACGCAACCCCCTCGGTTTTAAGTGCGCCGATTGTAAATTCTCAATAGTCGGAGAGCAAACAGAATTTCACGCGCGCCCGCAGTCACGCGCCGCCTTAAGCCCCGTCGGCTGAACAAAAATGCCAGAGAATTGTGCGCTTTAAGTGAAGCGTCACTATTAACGCTTTACGAGAGTAAAACAGAACGTCATTACTGGCGCTGGCTATATATACTAGCGGCGCGAATCTAATAAAAGTACATTACATTAGCCGCCGGTGGAAAACTGCCGTGCGTGCGGGCGATAGATGATAAAGTGGGCGCGGTCTGTGTATTGATTGTTATTTACGGACGGACGATCGACGGCTGGTTCGCACATAAAAAAAACACACGGGAACCGATCGGAGAAATAGATTGCAGGTTTTAATGAAAGTCGACGCGCGGTTTCTTCTTAATCACGTACGCGTATACGTCGTCGTCGCTGCAATTAACGAGAGTAAAAGTGAGAAATAAACGTAGGAACGACAGCAGAATTATTGAACGTTGAATTCATGCGCTGATTTTATGTGAGATCATGTGAGATGTAGGCGAAATCTTGAGCTCAATAACAGACTCACACACTCACTCACTAACTCACCTGCTCGCTCGCTCGGTCGCTCACTCACTCACTCACTCACTC
>NW_014592294.1:0-828 GCF_000485595.1 Priapulus caudatus | reverse complement strand
GAGAGAGCGAGCGAGATAGATAGAGATTAGGTTATTCGGTTAGGGTTAGGATGTCAGGTTTTATGGCGTTTTCTTTCTAGTACGCGGCGGACAACCTGGAGGAGATGGACTGGCCCTACTCCGACCGCCTGGACTTCATCAGGGACTTTCAGACGATCAGCACCTTCATGGCCAACGGACCACTGTGAGTGTGACCTCCCCGTGAGGCCAAGACCTCTGATTTGACCTCACCGTGACCCCACGACCTCCGACCTGACGTCCGCGTGTCGGTGCTGTGACGACGCTGTCTCCGTGACGTTCGACTTCTCATTGTCGAATTTAGCTTCAAAAAAACTCGATCAAAGGAACTTCGATTAAAGTTGATTCAATTAATTAGTTGAATTCAAATGAAATGCCGTTCCCGCTCCACACCATGAACCCCTCGTCACCTTCCCCTGCCCCCGCCCTATACTGACAATCCCACCTGTTGTTGGTCGGAAGTCTTGCTGCTACCAGCAGCTCTACTACCCTGTGTGCCTTCCCCTGCCACAGCCCCCACCCCCATACCGTAAACTTCATCTGTTATACACCCGCCCCTGCCCCCACACCCCTGTGTTGATGACTAACGATCCCACCTGTTGTCGTTGTCGCTGGTAGGAAGTACTGCTACTGGTGCCTCTCCTACTTGTTACCCTTCCCCCTCCTTCCTCCCTCCTCCCTCGACACCCCTCCTCCTTCCACCCCTCACTGACAATCCCACTCGTTGTTGCTGTTTGTAGGAAGTCGTACTGCTACCGGCGCCTCTGCTACCTGTTACCCTCCCCCCTCCTTCCCTCCTCCCTCCTCCCT
>NW_014592293.1:0-829 GCF_000485595.1 Priapulus caudatus | reverse complement strand
CTCTCTCTCTCTCTCTCTCTCTCTCTCTCTCTCTCTCTCTGCTGCTGTCTCAATCTTATTTCTCCCCTTCTTCCTTCTCTCTTTCTCTTTCTCTCCCTGTCTCTCGCGCCCTCCTCCGCCTTTTCTCTTTCTCGTTCTCTCCCTACGTACACTCTCCCTCTCTCTCTCCCTCTCGCACGTACTCTCTCGCTCTCTCTCTCCCTTCCCCAGCTAATTAGCATATGTATGCATCTGCGGCTAACGCGCCGTATACGCGACCGCACAAGGTTAGACGAGCTTTTTCGAAAGTGATTTCTCTTCGGCGATGAAAGGCGAGGCGGTGAAGGCAAAAGGGCAAAGGTGGGGCGCTCGCAGTCTTATTCACCACCATGGACATTCTTCGCCAAGCACACACCGAGACATTCATCACGTGCTCGTACCCGACAAGAGTTCAATCGAAATTGGACAATGGCCTGAGAGCGGCGGCTTTGACCAATGGGCAGTCGGTGAGCCCGCATCGTGGCATGCCGCTTTCAGTTTGCGCTTCGGCTGCGGCTGCGGCTGTGGTAGGATCGTTAAACCTTCTTCGCACAGTGCTGCTTTTTAATGCCGTGAATAGCAAGCCGCTCTCGTGCACTAGCTCCCTCTCCTTCTTTCTTACACACACACATGCACACGCACACATGAACGCGCGCGCACACACACAGTGACACACACACACACGCACGCACGCACGCACGCACCCACACACGCACACACGCACACACACGCACGCACACGCACACGCACACGCACACACAGTCACACACCCACACACGCACACACACACACACGCACACACACACACACA
>NW_014592292.1:0-829 GCF_000485595.1 Priapulus caudatus | reverse complement strand
GGTATCGTTTACCTATGGCTAGATATCATTTTACCCATGGCCAGCTATCATTTCCCCATGGCCAGGTATCGTTTACCTATGGCTAGATATCATTTTACTCATGGCCAGCTATCATTTCCCCATGGCCAGGTATCGTTTCCCCATGGCCAGGTATCATTTACCTATCGCCAGCTATCATTTCCCCATGGCCAGCTATCGTTTCCCCATGGCCAGGTATCATTTTACCCATGGCCAGCTATCATTTCCCCATGGCCAGCTATCATTTCCCCATGTCCAGGTATCATTTCCCCATAGCCAGGTATCTTTTCCCCATGGCCAGGTATCATTTACATATTGCCAGGTATATCGCTCTCACCTGTTGCTCTTTGCGAACATGTTGTTGACAATGGTGAGGAACTGCATGATGCGCTCGTCCAGGTGTAAATCCTCGAGGCCCTTGAACAGGTAGGTGTAGCGGCGGCCGTCGCAGCCGCGCAGCACCAGCTTCTTGGGCTTCGTCTTCGTCGGCAGCACCTGCACGCTGCTCGTCACACTCTGTATCGTCACCACCTGTAATGACGACGACGGGTGACAGGTGACAACGCGTCATGTCACATTGCTGTCTGTCTCGGTGACAGGGGTGACGACGTGTCATGTCACATTGCTGTCTGTCTCGGTGACGGGTGATAGATTACAGGCAACAACGCGTCATGTCACATTGCTGTCTGTCTCGGTGACGGGTGACAACGTGTCATGTCACATTGCTGTCTGTCTCGGTGACGGGTGACAACGTGTCATGTCACATTGCTGTCTGTCTCGGTGACGGGTGACAACGTGTCATGTCACATTG
>NW_014592291.1:0-829 GCF_000485595.1 Priapulus caudatus | reverse complement strand
GCGTGCGTGTGTGTGTGTGTGCGCGCGTGTGTGTGTGTGCGTGTGTGCGTGCGTGCGCGCGTGCGTGAGTGCGTGCGTGCGTGCATGCGTGTGTGTGTCTGTGTGTTTGTGCGTTTGTGTGAGTTTGCGTACGTGCGTGCATGCGTGTGTGTGGCTGTGAGTATGTGTGTGTGTGCCTATGTGTGTATGTGTATTGTATGTATCAGGAGTTAATAAAGACAAAGTCGACTTTGTCTTTATTAACTCCTGTAATGTATGTATATAATACTAATATATATATAATATATATACTTATATCCTATTATATATGCGTGTGTGCGCGTGTGTAGGGCGGCGCGTTGGCGTGGATATGTGTTGTGTGTGTGTGCCCTGAGGCGTGTGCCCGTGCGTCGCTTGCGTGCGTGCGTGCGTGGTGCGTGCGTGCCGTGTGTGGGGTGCGTCTGTGTGTGGGTGCGTCTGTGTGTGCAATGGGTATTTTCTTGCGCGGTGGTGTGTCGTGTGTGCCATGCATATTGTTGTGTGTGTGTGTGTGTGTGGTGTGTGTGGTGGTGGTGGTGGGGGTGTTGGTGGTGTGGGTTCTATTGCGTTTTGTGTGTGTGTGCGTGTGTGCGGCGCGGTGTGTTCTATGTGTGTGTGTGTTGTGAGAGAGTTGTGTGTGTGTGAGTGTGTAAGTGTCGGTGTGTTGTGTGTGCTGTCGTACGTGCGTGTATATATGTGGCGGTGTGGTATGTGTGCGTGCGTGCGTGCGTGTCGTGTGTAGTGCTTGCTGTTGATCATGTTCACCTCTGCGTTTGGCTTGCCGCCTTCTGTGGCACCTGACTTTTTTCCC
>NW_014592290.1:0-829 GCF_000485595.1 Priapulus caudatus | reverse complement strand
ATATATATATATATATATATATATTGATCCACGACATACACGTTACATACATTCGTTTGACTTCATGGCATCACAGTCAGTAAGCAGTAAAACGCGGTGGTACGTCGTAAAATACGGAGTGTAATCATGACTGTTTCGCTATACTTTCCTGTATGGTCGATCCATCAATGAATATTAATGATATGCTAAACTAACTGCTCATCGGCTTTTCTAAAGGTTGTATTTTGCATGCAATGTTTAGTTTAATTTAATTTAATTTCTTGTTTAATCTTGTTTATTCTCCTTCTTGTTGTTCCTATCCCCTATGTTTATTTTAATTTAATTTAATTCTCTTTTTTTCTTATTTATTATCCTTCACTTTGTTTATTTTAATTCACTTTAAGTTAGTTTAATCTTGTTTATTCGCCTTTTCGATCGAGGGAAAATTATGCAAAGTGTGTAGTTCGAAGTTCGTACTATCGCTACCAGATCGCGAGTTTCTACCAATACCTATCACCCTCCAGCGCTAATAATGCGTGCATATAAGTGGTTTCATATTATATTTATTAATATATTTATTCTACGTCGATGAAGAAAGGCGATTTCTCGCGTCGGTGAGTTTACTATCAAACAGATGCTCGCGCTCCCTGGTGGCGCACGTAAGCACTTCAGAAGATGGAGTCGAGGAGTGAGTGGCGCAATAGCTGGGCTGTTGTCGCACGTGTGCGTGTGTGTATTGTTAGTGTAGAGAGAGAGAGAGAGAGAGAGAGAGAGAGAGAGAGAGAGAGAGAGAGAGAGAGAGAGAGAGAGAGAGAGAGAGAGAGAGAGACGAGAGAGAGAGAGAGAGAGA
>NW_014592289.1:0-829 GCF_000485595.1 Priapulus caudatus | reverse complement strand
CGGAGAGGGATGCTGCGGGGAGGGATGCTGCGGAGAGGGATGCTGCGGAGAAGGATGCTGCAGAGAGGGATGCTGCGGAAAGAGATGCTGCGGAGAGGGATGCTGCGGAAAGAGATGCTGCGGAGAGGGATGCTGCGGAGAGGGATGCTGCGGAGAGGATGCTGCGGAGAGGGATGCTGCGGAGAGAGATGCTGCGGAGAGATGCTGCGGAGAGGGATGTTACGGAGAGGGATGCTGCGGGGAGGGATGCTGCGGAGAGGGATGCTGCGGAGAGGGATGCTGCGGAGAGAGATGCTGCGGAGAGGGATGCTACGGAGAGGGATGCTGCGGAGAGGGATGCTGCGGAGAGGGATGCTGCGGAGAGGGATGCTGCGGAGAGATGCTGGAGAGAGAGATGTTACGGAGAGGGATGCTACGGAGAGGGATGTTACGGAGAGGGATGCTGCGGGGAGGGATGCTGCGGAGAGGGATGCTGCGGAGAGAGATGCTGCGGAGAGATGCTGCGGAGAGGGATGTTACGGAGAGGGATGCTGCGGGGAGGGATGCTGCAGCAGCATCCCTCTCCGCAGCATCCCTCTCCGCAGCATCCCTCTTGGAGAGGGATGCTGCGGCGAGATGCTGGAGAGAGAGAGATGTTACGGAGAGGGAGGCTACGGAGAGGGATGCTGCGGAGAGGGATGCTACGGAGAGGGATGCTGCGGAGAGGGATGCTGCGGAGAGGGATGCTGCGGAGAGGGATGCTGTGGAGAGGGATGCTGCGGCGAGATGCTGGAGAGAGAGATGTTACGGAGAGGGATGCTGCGGAGAGGGAGGCTACGGAGAGGGATGC
>NW_014592287.1:0-829 GCF_000485595.1 Priapulus caudatus | reverse complement strand
ATGTGTATTTAAGTGCTGCGTTGTAGAATTGTTTGTGAAATACAAGCCAGACGGCCGCCGGAAACGAGTGAGTGCCATCTCCGCCCTCAGTACAGTTTAATAGCCGTAATAGACATGTTGGAACTTTAATTGTTTAACTTACCGGTTATATTATACAGCCGGTAATATTATATATATATATCCGTCTCTTTGAGAGATACAGTTGAAGAGTTCAGGGATAATAACAACGAACAATCAATTATAGGTATTGGCGATAATGATGGTTGGATTACCGATCTAGTCTAATAACTATAGGCCCTACGAAAATTACAGGTAATTATATATCCACCGTACGGAGTGCGTACGACTACGAGATTTAGCTAGCTCAGCCAAGAAGCTATGTGCTCTCTCTCTCTCTCTCGTCCTCTCTCTCTCGTTCTCTAACAGTCAAAATCCGTGACTGACTCTCCTCTCGATCTGCTCTCTCTCTCGTCTGCTCTGCGTCTCTGCTCTCGTTCGCTCAGGTCGCTCTCGCTCTCGCTCTCCGAGCTCACTCTCCTCTCTGTCTCTCTCCATCTCTCTCTGCTCACACTCGGTCTCATGCATCTCGCTGCTGGCTCGGCTGCTCGCTCTCTCTGGCTCTGTCGGGGCTCATATGCATCGGCATCGCTCGTCGGCGGTCGCGGTCGCTCGTCGTACACTCGGCTCTGACCAAAACAATTAATCGAGCTCTCGTCTCCATCCTCAGACAGTTCAGTGAATTTTCGCTCTCGTCTTGCTCCTCTTCCTCTCCTCTCGTCTCTCTCTCTCTCAGTGATCGTCCAAATCTTCTCCACTCTCCTCTCTCTCA
>NW_014592286.1:0-829 GCF_000485595.1 Priapulus caudatus | reverse complement strand
CGTGTGTTCGTGCGTGCGTGCGTGCGTGTGCGTGTGTGGTGTGTGGTGTGCGTGTACATGTGCGTGTGCGCGTGCGCGTGCGCGTGGGTGTGTTCGTGCGTGCTCGCGTGCATGTATGCGTGTATAGGGTGGAGTTATGATGAGCATAGTTAGTAGGCCTAGAGGGAGACTAATAAGACTATACGTAGGAGGTCTCCCTCTACTAACTATGTGATGAGTAATATCTCTGGCAGACAGACCGTTTCGCAATGGACATTTATCCAGAGGGCGGTTACCCAACACATGCATGTATGCATGTGCATGTTCGTTCAACGCCCCATCAACGACAAGCAATACGATCAGCTTGATAAGAGGGGAAAATCTGCCCATTCATGCTGGTTAGGTATAATATATAATATATATGTGTATTAAAATGTATTATGAAAATGTCAAATGTATTGTGTGTGATTTAAATAGGTTATTAACCCACCAGTCATGGCATTCTTCATACACGCCCCGAAGGGAGATAGAGAGAGAGAGAGAGAGAGAGAGAGAGAGAAACGAAGACAGAAGCGAGAGAGAGAGAGTAGCTGAAAATTACGTAAGCCGTCCTAACCACTAGAGAAATCGAGAGTACCGAAGGAGAAGAGAATGGTGAGACAAGCAAGCCGCGCGGAGGGCCGGCGCCGTAGTGAGGGTAGCTGGCGCGGGGTGGGGGGGCCGAAGGAGCGGGGAAATTGGAGAGAGTGGGAGCGGCTAAATAGACCGCCGGGAGCAGGCTCAAAGCGCGGGCCGGAGGCGCAGGGGGCGGGCGGAGGTGTCGGAACGGTAAGCAAGAGCGGGATGCGAA
>NW_014592285.1:0-829 GCF_000485595.1 Priapulus caudatus | reverse complement strand
ACCCGCTTTACCTTCCATTGACATGGCGCTTGAATCTGCTGAGGAAGTTGTTTTTGATGAAGGTTTATCTCCTCCACATGCCGTTAATAAAAGAGAAGACAAGGCAATGACGCTACCAATAGATGTATGTACGATTTGTTTTTTATTCATGTATATTAACCACTCTACGGATATGAGTTTTTAAAAAATCGCGTAAACTTTAAGATATTTCATCTCAAATATTTACGCGATATGATCATTATAGCATCACTTCGCTTTTACTTTGGCAGGTTTTACCGTTCCACCAACAATCTTGCTACAAGATCCTTCTGGAATGTACAACCATTCTTCTGCATCACCATCTACTTTAGCCATTCCTGCGCAGGCGTGCTGACTGGTACCGCAGTCATTTTGACCTGCTTTAGCAATGCCCATACATTTTTCCATACCCGGCTTAGCAGCGAATGCCGCTGAACTTGCTGCAACGAGACCCAGTGCCATAACACCTGTTAATGCTGCATTGACGATACGATTATTTTCGCTCATTTTAAAACTCCTAAAATTGATGTTGTATAATGGCCTTGCGTATTTTTCGGGTGCAAAAACCATCCTGAAATAAAATTATAAGCTTAATTTTATTTAGCTCTACATAGATGAGCTGATGCTAACCATCAGTCCCTTTATGTCCCCTTAACTACGCATGACTTCAAACTTTGGATGTAAATAAGTTGATTTTTTAAAGCCATCCATAATTATTCCTTTCTATATTGTAGCTGCATTAGACAAATTTTTGTACTTTAAAGGATTATACAACAGGTATAATCCTCGCAAAGTTAACCAACATGGAATA
>NW_014592284.1:0-829 GCF_000485595.1 Priapulus caudatus | reverse complement strand
TCTCTCTCTCTCTCTCTCTCTCTCTCTCTCTACTACTCTCTACTACACACACACACACACACACACACACACACACACACACACACACACACACACACACACACACACACACACACACACACACACACTCTCTCTCTCTCTCTCTCTCTCTCTTTTTATCTCACGCGTTCGTTAGGCAACGATTAACCATCAGTACCAACGTACCAAAAAATCTACCCGCCTCTAAGAGACACGCATCCGACATACTGCCAGATAGAAAACTAGACTCCATTTCCCTCCCCTCGCCAACACCCCTCTCCTCTCCCACCCCACCCTCTCCTCTCATCCCCTCCCCTGCCACGCTCAACTACATCTTCAGACTCGCACGTCGACGCCTTCCGTAGCACCCTCTCTACATCTCTCGCCCTTTTCTCCTCTCCTCTCCTCTCCTCTCCCACTCCCACCTCACCCTCTCCTCTCCCACCCTCTCCTCTCAACTCCCACCTTCTCCTCTCCCACTCCCACCCCACCCTCTCCTATCCCACCCTCTCCTCTCAACTGACACCCTCTTCTCTCCCACTCCCACCACCCTCTCCTCTCAACTCCCACCTTCTCCTCTCCACTCCCACACCCTCCCCTCTCCGCTCACTACATCTGTAACTCTTCGCACGTCGCCTTCAGTAGCACCCTCTCTACATCTCCCCTGTGATCTATAGCCGGTCACGACATGCGGATAGAAGCAGCTGAACATCAAAGCAGCACGAGGTGAGAGAGCGTGCGCGCTGTGCAATTGATCTGACCGGAGCCTGGCTAGACGGCAAAGCAGCCACTACACAGCCGAGAGAGAGAG
>NW_014592283.1:0-829 GCF_000485595.1 Priapulus caudatus | reverse complement strand
TGCATGTACGCGCTTACTGGCACCGGCGTGCTCCGTGTTCACTGGTATGTTTGTAATGCGTCTTCACTGCGACGACACCTCCGTCGGATGCTGCATGATATGGACGGAGGAAGGTGGTTTCGAAGGAGAAAACCTGTTACGCTGCATGTAGAGGGGCAGCACGAGGATGAGACAAAAACAAAAACCACTCCAGCAAAGCAGATGAGAGAAGAGCGCAGAGAAGGAGAGAGAGAGACACCGTGAGATTAGAATACGTGAGAGTGAGTCTGACCGAGAGAGAGAGAGAGAGACACTGAGATAAATAGAGAGTGAGTGAGAGCGAGAAAGACAGACAGAGAGAGTGAGTGAGAGGCGAGAAATGACAGACAGGAGGTGAGAGAGAGAGAGAGAGCGAGATGAGCTAGAGAGGAGAGAACGGGGGGGGGCGGAGAGAGAGAGACGGACGTGACGACGACTGCGAAAGCTGAGAGAGTGAGAGACGAGAGAGAAGATGCCAGAGAGAGAGAGACGACGAGACGGAGGAGAGTCAAGAAAGGCCGATGAGAGAGTGTGAGAGTGGAGAGGTGAGAGGGAGATAGAGAGAGAATCAGAGTGTGAGAGAGAGGGAGGGATAGGCTTCATCCGTGTATTGAAGCATCACCGCCCCCACACACTCTCTCTCTGTGTGCACGTCAGTAGCCATCACTATAGAGGCTGACGTGGAGCCGCCGCCGCTGCTGCTGCTGCGGCTGCCGCACCTGTGTTGACACAAGCTAAACTCATTTGAAAGGTAATCAGAAACGTGTGCTTGTCAACACCGCCAATCGATGTGTGGTGTGCGTGCGTGCGG
>NW_014592282.1:0-829 GCF_000485595.1 Priapulus caudatus | reverse complement strand
ACGCGATGTTCGCCGCCATTTCTATCGGCGCCAATCTCGGCAGTCAAAGCCTCTCCTTTCACCTGTACCAGGGCCCGTTTGCGGTGCCAATTTCGGTGTGCGTGGGCACAGGTGTTGGGCTTGTCGTCAAATATCTGCTCGATAAGGCCTGGATATTCCGCTACGAACACCAAAGTGTTGCGCACGGTGTGCGCACATTCTCGCTGTACGTTGCCATGGGGCTCGGCACCACGCTCCTTTTCTGGTCCGTGGAATTCACCGCGAACGCACTCTTTCATGGCGAAGCCGGACGGCTTGCCGGTGGCGCAGTCGGTCTGGTGATCGGCTATTTCACGAAATACCAGCTGGATAAACGCTTTACGTTTGCCTGATTCACTCTACGGGCTACGCCGTACTGGGTTCCTCACATTTCCCTAACGAATGCACGTCTCCGTGATCGTCTTCACGATCAAAATCTGCGCGAACTGCGCGGCGGCCGGTTGGGGAATTCGCAGATGGGACTCATGTTCAGCGATCAGCCCACTGCAAGATTTAATGACCATTAGCCGAAATGGGGGCGTACTTGAAGCTGGATATGGCGAGCGTTACCGACGACAAGGCATGGCCTCTATGGAGCCTGTCTGCCGCCACCTGTTTCTTACTTGTTTTCGCATTCAGCGGAACAAGCGGCTTGTTTTTCTGGGACTACCACGTCTATGAGAAAGGCTTGAGCTGCTACTCGCAGGGACGGGACCCCTACGCGTGCGCATCGGGCGACTTTCCGTTTGTTTACCCGCCCGCTTTCCTCAAGGTATTTTCCGTTGTCGACTTCCCGACAGCATTTGCCTTC
>NW_014592281.1:0-830 GCF_000485595.1 Priapulus caudatus | reverse complement strand
GTCAACGTTGTCGTTGTCATTGTTATTGTCATCGCTGACGTTGACACCACGTTGCAGTTCCTCCGTTCTTCGTCGAGCGTCCGCGCGACACGGTCGAGAGCGAGAGCTCCGATATCGAGATCGTCTGCGACATCTACGGCCGGCCCGAACCGACGATCACGTGGTTCAAGAACGGAGAGACGATTGGCGCCAACGACTACTTCAAGATCTCGTTGAAGAGTCTGCGGATCAAGGGCTTGGTGAAGAACGACGAGGGCGTCTATCAGTGCTTTGGGCAGAACGCTGCGGGCAATGTACAGGCCAGTGCACAGCTGATCGTCGTTCCGCAGAGTGAGTAGAGGAGAGGGGGAGGGAGGAAGGGGAGGGGGGAGAGAGAGGAAGGGGGAAGAGGAGGGAGAGAGGAGGAGGGAGAAGAATGAAGGTAGAGAGAGGGAGAGAGGGGGAGGGGGAGGGAGGAGGAGAAATTGAGAGAGAGGGGGAGCGGGGGAGGGGGAGGGAGGAGGAGAAATTGAGAGAGAGGGGAGAGGGAGAGAGAGAGGAGGAGAGGACGACGAGGGCGTCTACCAGTGCTTTGGCCAGAATGCTGCGGGCAATGTACAGGCCAGTGCACAGCTGATTGTCATTCCACAGAGTGAGTAGGGGAGCGGGGGAGGGAGGGGGAGAGGGAGGGGAGAGAGGGGGGAGAGAAGAAGAGGAGCGATGAAGAGAGAGGGGGAGATGAAGAGAGAGAGAGAGAGACACTGAAAGAAGAGAACGAGAGAGAAGAGAGAGAGAGAGAGAGAGACGTAGAAAGAAGAGAACGAGAGAGAGAGAGAGAGAGAGAGAGAGAG
>NW_014592280.1:0-830 GCF_000485595.1 Priapulus caudatus | reverse complement strand
TGCTATGTATAATATACGCTATGTATACTATATGCCATGTATAATATACGCTATATATACTATATGACTATATTATACATAGCATATAGTATACATAGCGTATATTATACATAGCATATAGTATACATTATTATATTATACATAGCATCTATTATACATTACTATATTATACATAGCATATAGTATACATTATTATATTATACATAGCATATAGTATACATAGCATATAGTATACATTATTATATTATGCATAGCATAAAGTATACATTACTATATTATACATAGCATATAGTATACATTACTATATTATACATAGCATATAGTGTACATAGCGTATATTATACATAGCATATAGTATAAATTACTATATTATGCATAGCATACAGTATACATTATTATATTATACATAGCATATAGTATACATAGCGTATATTATACATATCATATAGTATACATTATTATAATATGCATAGCATATAGTATACATTACTATATTATACATAGCATATAGTATACATTACTATATTATACATAGCATATAGTATACATAGCGTATATTATACATAGCATATAGTATACATTATTATATTATACCTAGCATATAGTATACATTACTATATTATACATACCATATAGTATACATTATTATATTATACATAGCATATAGTATACATTATTATATTATACATAGCATATAGTATACATTACTATATTATACATAGCATATAGTATACATTACTATATTATACTTAGCAAATATAGTATACATTACTATATTATACATAACATATAGTATACATTACTATATTATACATAGAATGTATACTATA
>NW_014592279.1:0-830 GCF_000485595.1 Priapulus caudatus | reverse complement strand
CTAATTAAATACTGAAAAAACCTACAGAGGCCTTAAAGCCTCTGTAGGTTTTTTTAGCGTTCCGGCGCCAAACGCTAGAACAACAGTCTCGGAATATTTTGCTTTACTCTCAGTGGAGAGGAGGGTTATTATTTTCAAGTGGGAGTTTCGCCATAATGGGGTTGATTAATAGAGGTGCCCTGAAGCTTAATAAGTAAGGATATAAACATTAGTTACACTCAGAGCTAAGCATACAGGTCATGAAATTAAGTAATAAGTTTTTAATATTAGTAGGCATAATTATTAGCAGTGTTATCACACCTGTTAATTCTGCCGAAGTAAAAATACATAAAAATGAGGTTAGCGGTTTGTTAACGTGGACGTCTGAAGATATAGGTTTTCAGATAGAGTTAATTCAGTTATTGCCTGATTTTATACGCGCTATATATGCGAAACATAATTTTCCCAGTGATGAAGTTGAGCGCGCTGCTTCGTATTGTATGTTCGGCACTATTTTAAAAACACATCAGAACAGCATTTAAGTTATCGCGTAGAAAACTGGCGATATAAAACAAAGGATGGAATCGAGCATCCAGTAAAAACCAAGACACAGTGGTTAGACGAATGGCGAAAGTCGGGTATTATTTTTTCTTGGACTTTATTGCCGGACGTTGGTGAGTTTGCTGTCGGCGATTGGCAGCAAGGCTTTACTACAATTAAGCTGCCTCGTAACACGGAGTTCGATTTAATTTACAGATGGTCGCTCGATGGTGTTGCACATAGCGGCGTTTTAGAAAACCTAAAGTGCGCTCCAGAATCGCTAACTGAGTCTTCTTAAGATGATAAAACAC
>NW_014592278.1:0-830 GCF_000485595.1 Priapulus caudatus | reverse complement strand
ACACTTGTTTTAGAGCGGCTACGGAATACAGTGTGATTATCCCGATGGTTGTTGCCGCAGCGTAAGCGTAAGCCATCAAGAAGGGGATTTGCTCAGACAGAGAAACTAAGATCAGGTAGAACAAACTTAGCGATATACCAATAAGAACATACTGCACAATATGGACATGTGTTTTTGTGATCATTTCAAAGAGAAGAAATACAATAAAGGTAAGGCCAATGAATAAGGCACCATACTTTATGCTACGATTTATTTTCGTATAGAGTGAAACCGGAGTGAACAAATCTACGCCTGTTGTTAAGGAGTAGAGGTCGTATTTTGGTGTTTCTTGGCCATCTTCTATGATCCATTGTTGCGGATAACTTCGGGCCAAATGTGGAATGGTCCAGTGCGCCTTAAAACCATCGGCGGTAATTTCTGCCTTGTTATTCGGCAATATATCACCCTGAAAACTGGGGTGAGGCCAGCCTGATGAGATGGTGGATTTGCTTGTTTTCCCAATGGCGCAAAACGGAAGCCACCGCTACCTTTAAGCGATAATTGGACTCTAAATTCTGGGCGTGAATTAAAGCGGCGAATATCTTTCATCGAGGCATGGAAACCAGAGTGTAATAAGCCCGTCAGTTTAGTTCCCGGTTCTAAAGGAGCACTGGATTTATCCCAACGTATCGGCGTGGTTTCTGTCAATGCTTTGGTGTCAGTCAAGCCAATGGCAAGATAGGCTTTATCCCATTCGACTTTGGGGTTCGTCGATTCTACTGAAGGTAAAGCGGAAAGGTCGAAGGTACCGCTAATGCTTAAATCTGCTATATACAGCAAGGTGCTGTAGA
>NW_014592277.1:0-830 GCF_000485595.1 Priapulus caudatus | reverse complement strand
TATATATATATATATATATATATATGCGAGCATATACGCGTCGATCTTATTCCGACAGATGCACAGATACCTTTCAATGAGACCACAGCATTCGCAGCTCGATTACACACCTCGGCAGCATTCGCAGCTCTATTACACACCTCGGCAGCATTCGCAGCTCTATTACACACCTCGGCAGCACCCACAGCGAACGATTACCGCCTCATTGTACTGTCACCAAAACGGTGCTTACACGCCTACTCTCCCGCACGCACGAGCGTAATTGAATTGAGTGCACAGTCGTTACGTTTCGCTCGCCTACCTAGCTGGCGTAATTGCAAAAACCAACAGCCATAAGGCTTCGCCACTACTGCATACGCACTCTTGTGAAAACGTTCGCTGCATATTGGACGTTCTCTATACATCGCTGTATACGGGGCTTCAACGCATCGCTATATACGGGGCTTTCAATGTAACGCTACATACGGGGCTTCAACGCATCGCTACATACGGGGCTTCAACGCATCGCTACATACGGGGCTTTTACAGTATCGCTACATACGGGGCTTCAACGCATCGCTATATACGGGGCTTTCAATGTAACGCTATATACGGGGCTTCAACGCATCGCTATATACGGGGCTTCAACGCATCGCTACATACGGGGCTTTAACAGTATCGCTACATACGGGGCTTTAATCACATCGCTACATACGGGGCTTTCACGGTAACGCTACATACGGGGCTTTAACGACATCGCTACATACGGGGCTTTCACGGTAACGCTACTTGCGGGGCTTTAATGACATTTGCTAATTCACTGACATATAATTCACTGATATAATTATAAT
>NW_014592276.1:0-830 GCF_000485595.1 Priapulus caudatus | reverse complement strand
TCGCTTCTCTCTCTCTCTTGCTCGCTCTCTCCCGCTCGCTATCTCTCCCTCTCTTTCGCCTGTTCCTGCATGTTTCTATTTGGCAGTGTTGATCAAACTGATTGATGAATTGCCATTATGAAATGACCATGAAATTCATGAGTATATTAGTTTTTTTAAGAAAATATTTTTTTTTTACATTAAAAGTAATATATAATACATAAAAGCACTTCAATCTCAGTCTATACATCTTCGATCTCAGCAGAACTTGATTGTTATAAACTAGGTAACAATACAAAGCTTGTGCACAATTTTAATTATTATTCATACTAATATTACTTAATATATAATTTATAATTACTAAATTAATAATTAATAATTATAATACATATATTTTAATTATTATTCATACTAAAATTACTTAATATATAATTTATAATTAATAAATTAATAATTTATAATGATAATATATCTATTTTAATTATTTTTTATACTGAAATCCCTCAATACATAAGCTATATCTGACCGAGCCCGCTCTCTCTCTGTCTGCGTTGCAGACTACAGCAACATCAGCAAGTTCCTGAACCGCATCCTGGGTCTAGGCGTCGCACTGCAGAACGCACTCTTCCAGTACTTCAGTGATACGCTAGCCGCCGTCATCTTGCAGGCCAGGCGCAACGGCCGCTACGACGTCGGCATCATGGGTGAGTGTGGCGTGCGCATCGTGCTATTAGAGCTATCGTGTTGTGTGGTGTCGTGGCGTGCTGTCGCGTGTAGCGTGGTTGTCATTGTACGTGTGTTTGCTACGACGTCGGCATCATGGGTGAGTGTGGCGCGCGCATCGTGCTATT
>NW_014592275.1:0-830 GCF_000485595.1 Priapulus caudatus | reverse complement strand
GATTGCCATGTTGTAGGCTATAGGTAGCAGTGTTGCTGAGTGTTGCCATGCTGTATATCTAGCAGTGTTGCCATGTTGTAGGCTATAGGTAGCAGTGTTGCTGAGTGTTGCCATGCTGTATAGGTAGCAGTGTTGCCATGTTGTAGGCTATAGGTAGCAGTGTGCCTTAGTGTTGCCATGATGTAATGCTATCAGTGTTGCAATGCTAGCAGTGCCAGGCATATCTAACCGATACCTCATCATCATCATATATGTTACGCATATCATTATACGATAGCAACAATAGCTATAGGTATTATTTACAGTTATATTATGATGCGAATGTAATCATACGCTATCAAGCTATAAAGTTGTCGGTTGAGTGACGACTACAGTTACACGTGACCACTCCACGGGGACCGTGTCGCGTGGCACGACAACGCGTTACCTAGCTAACGTGACAACACCGCGCTGATCATGTACTTCGGATTTCACGGGTTGGATCTACCCTGCGTGCGTCGCTGCCTCGCCGCGGCTCGCGGGGACGCGTACGCGTGGCTCTGCCGAGCAGGGTAGTAGGTGCGAGCGCGAGTTGACGTTGTTACTCGGCTGAAATAACAGACGCTGGAAATTTTATCCGCATTAGAAACGAATTGTGTTTTGTCTCTTGGACCGAGAGCAGGGTGGCACTTGCACTCATGAAAGTTCGAGGCAACGAGGCGTGTACAAAATACGATACCATGTGTCAGTACACCCACACGTACACACATACGCACGCACACACACACACACACACACACACACACACACACACACACACACACACACACACACACACACACACACACACA
>NW_014592274.1:0-830 GCF_000485595.1 Priapulus caudatus | reverse complement strand
CACACACACACACACACACACACACACACACACGCACACACACAGGCAACATTCCTGGTCCTCACCTCGACCCGCGCAGCAGCAGTCCCCCGCGGCGTCGCCCGCGGCTCCCGCACGATGCGCACCCAGTCATCCTCGTGGTCGCGCCGTGGGTCGCCGCCCCGGCTTACGTGCGTCGACGCAAACGCGTCGTCCAGCAGCGTCCTCGCGGCGGCGTCCAACGCTCCGCAGTCCCGCAGGTCGCCGACCCCGAGACGCAGCGAGCATCCGGATGCCGCCGCCTCGCCGAACCGCACGCGCCGCGCGACCGCGTCGTCGCCGCGGCAACGCCCGTTCGTCTGCGCGCGCAGCACGCCAAGCGTCGACGAGCGATTCGCGTCGATCCACGCGTCCGTCGCCGTTGCCATGACAACGACGCCGCTGCGCACGGGTGCCGCGAGCTCGTATCCCGGGTTCCCCGAGCGCCGCTCCGCCGCCGCGCCGTCGCCGTGGACGAATCGGACGGCGAAGCGCTGTGTGAGGAGCGCGCGGCCGCCGCCGGCGGCGCCCCCTGTCGCGTCGAGGACGACGTCGGCCAGCACGACGGTGGCGTTCAGCTTCAGGATCTCCGTCCCCGCCCAGTGCAGTCGGTAGACGACGGCGACGACCGCGTTACGGCACGTCCCGGACGAGAGCGCGGGCGCGGGCGGCGCCGTCGCTCCGTCGTCGAACGCGCAGCGCGCGGCGCCCTCTCCTGGCGACTCGTACCAGTCGTCGCCGCGCGGCGGGGCGCCGTCGGTCGGCGCGTCGCTCGCAGCGGCGGGGTCGAGCGAGGTCGCGCGTCGCCGCGC
>NW_014592273.1:0-830 GCF_000485595.1 Priapulus caudatus | reverse complement strand
ATATCTATAATTATGTCAGTTCAATAAACCTGGAAATTGCTACATTTAATAACTTTGTTTTACTATCATTGTTTTGTTAAATCGTTCATTCCTGCAGCGCGTACATTGCATCTCAATAATTCAGATCTCTTGTATGTGCTTGCGTGTGCGTGCGTCCGTGTGTGCGTGTAACCATGTGAATGGACCCATGAAAATAAACAAGAAATATCATTCTTTCCCAAGTTTCCATCAGACCTGGGTGTGTGTGGGGGGAGGGGGTGCAGTGTGGCAGGGGTGTCGGTGCGGGTGTGGGTGTGTGTGTGTGTGCATGGTGGCAGGGGTGTGGGTGTATGTGCATGGTGGCAGGTGTGGGTGTGGGTGTGTGCAGGGTGGCAGGGGTGTGGGTGTGTGTGTGTGCGGGGTGGCAGGGTGGTAAGGGTGTGGGTGTATGTGCAGGGTGACAGGGGTGTGGGTGTGTGTGTGTGCGGGGTGGCAGGGTGGTAAGGGTGTGGGTGTATGTGCAGGGTGGCAGGGGTGTGGGTGTGGGTGTGTGCATGGTGGCAGGGGTGTGGGTGTGTGTGTGCAGGGTGGCAGGGGTGTGGGTGTGTGTGTGTGCGGGGTGGCAGTAAGGGTGTGGGTGTATGTGCAGGGTGACAGGGGTGTGGGTGTGTGTGGGTGCAGGGTGGCAGGGGTGTGGGTGCGTGTGCATGGTGGCAGGGGTGTGGGTGTGTGTGCAGGGTGGCAGGGGTGTGTGTGCAGGGTGGCAGGGGTGTGGGTGTGTGCAGGGTGGCAGGGGTGTAGGTGGGGTGTGCAGGGAGGCAGGTGTGTGTGTGTGTGTGTGTGTGTGTGTG
>NW_014592272.1:0-830 GCF_000485595.1 Priapulus caudatus | reverse complement strand
CAACAGCGGAAGTATTAGTCGTGATAACAGCAGCAGCGTACGCGTATATGTACGCGTATGTGACAGTCGCACACGTAGATACCCGTATCACGCGTTCAGTGGTATTCACGTGGACCACATACCTGGACGGGTCACACGATCGTGTTACCTGGCCACTCACCTTGTTACGTACCTGGCCGTATTACCTGGTCAGCGACACCTGGTCAATCACACGCACCTGGTCGTGTTACCTGGCCACTCACCTTGTTACGTACCTGGCCGTATTACCTGGTCAGCGACACCTGGTCAATCACACGCACCTGGTCGTGTTACCTGGCCACTCACCTTGTTACGTACCTGGCCGTATTACCTGGTCAGCGACACCTGGTCAATCACACGCACCTGGTCGTGTTACCTGGCCACTCACCTTGTTACGTACCTGGTCGTATTACCTGGTCAATCACACGCACCTGGTCGTGGAGACATCGACCAGGTACATGGTAGCGGCAGGGCGGCGCCGCCGTGTACATGTGATCGATGCTTCTTCAGCTAGAAGAACAGATCGTAGATCATGCAGTGATAGCCATGACATCCGATATACATATGAGCTCTCTCTGTCTCCCTCTCTCTCGTATTCTCGTTCACTCTCTCTCTCCCTCTCTCTCGTATTCTCGTTCACTCTCTCTCTCTCCCTCTCTCTCGTATTCTCGTTCACTCTCTCTCTCCCTCTCTTTCGTTTGCTCGTTCACTCTCTCTCCCCCTCTCTCTCGTTTTGCTCGTTCACTCTCTCTCCCCCTCTCTCTCGTTTGCTCGTTCACTCTCTCTCCCCCTCTCTCTCGTTTGCTCGTTCA
>NW_014592271.1:0-831 GCF_000485595.1 Priapulus caudatus | reverse complement strand
TCTCCCCCTCCTCTCCCTCTCCCACGTCTCCCCCTCTCCCCCTCTCCCCACTCTCCCCCTCTCCCCACTCTCCCCCTCTCCCTCTCTCCCTCTCCCCCTCTCCCTTCTCTCCCTCTCCCCATCTCCCCCTCTCCCCCTATCCTCCCTCTCTGCGCGTCTCACCGTTGTCGTCGTTGCTTACAGGCGGGAGCTGAGTGGCGGCGTATCGATCGTGCGGGAGCTGCACGTCTACGGCACGGCCGTCCCTGTCAGCGCGCGAGACCCCGCCAAGTTCCAGCACCAGGGCTTCGGGATGCTACTGATGGCGGAGGCTGAGCGCATCGCCCGGGAGGAGCACGGGGCGAGCAAGATGGCCGTCATCTCTGGCGTCGGCACGCGCAACTACTACCGCAAGATCGGCTACGAGCTCGAGGGTCCTTACATGGTGAAGTCTCTGGTGGCGTGAGGGAGGGACCCTACATGCGTGAGGGAGGGACCTTACATGGTGAAGTCTCTGGTGGCGTGAGGGAGGGACCCTACATGCATGAAGGAGGTACCCTACATGCGTGAGGGAGGGACCGTACATGCATGAGGGAGGGACCATACATGCATGAGGGAGGGACCCTACATGCGTGTGGGAGGAATCCTACATGCGTGTGGGAGGGATCCTACATGCATGAGGGAGGGACCCTACATGCATGAGGGAGGGATCGTACATGCATGAGGGAGGGACCGTACATGCGTGAGGGAGGGATCGTACATGCATGAGGGAGGGACCGTACATGCGTGAGGGAGGGACCGTACATGCGTGAGGGAGGGACCGTACATGCGTGAGGGAGGACCCTACATGCG
>NW_014592270.1:0-831 GCF_000485595.1 Priapulus caudatus | reverse complement strand
ACCCGTGCCCGTTTGTGCGGCAGCCATTACGTCTTTACCTTGTAGTAACGCGTTTATTCTCGAACTTTCAGTACGATGCAGTCCAAATAAACAATGGGGTAAATCGCATCGAGAGACTTCTCCTGCCATTCAGCCAAGGTGTCGAACAACATCGGTAATTTTAGATATGAGTGCTGGTGGCACGTCAGTGCCATAGAGGTCCTTAAATGTGTCGGCTATATCTCGTGTGAATAAGCCTTGCGTATAAAAATGCGTGACCTTATCTGCAACTGAGGGCATACGTCGCTGATTTTTCTTAACTGATTCAGGTTAAAAATAACCGTTTCTGTCACGTGGTGTGTCAATCTCGAACTGCCCCATCTTCTGCCTAGATGGTTTTACTTGTATGACCATTACGATGATTATCAGAGTTTGTGATTCGTTTTTATCGTAACCTAGTGGTCACCTAATTCAGCATTTAAAGCCCCTTCCATCATGATTTTAGATAACATTTTCGTAAGCTAACTCAAGTCATGCTCAGTTTTAATGTTTTTGGCGGCCTCTTTAGTTATGGCGAGTAAATCTTCTTTTTTCATAGTGTCTACCCTATCCGTTATGGCGTTAATGATAGACAGTTACACAGATTTTTTTACAGCCTCAAGAAATTCTGAATTTTCTTTTTTCTCTGCAGGAAACAATAGTTTAGTCACCGAAGCTGGCTCCACAGGTTTACTAAGAATATAACCCTGCAACTCATCTACACCTAAACCAGCTATATAAGTATACTCCTCTTGCGTCTCCACACCTTCTGAAACAACTTTAACGCCCGTATCATGAGCCATATTCACAATA
>NW_014592268.1:0-831 GCF_000485595.1 Priapulus caudatus | reverse complement strand
CTCTCTCTCTCCTCGTATAGCTGTATATGGTAGCACTGTGTGTGCAGACGTGAGTTTCTGTGCGTGTGTGTGCGTGTGTGTGTGTGTTCATTCGTTTGCTCACTTGTGTTACCAGCACCGCAGTATGCTGTGACTCCGTCCATCCATTACGTCGTTTAGCAAATACTTCTCGCGTGCAATGTTGATGTCAGCAATCACACACTGATCCAATACGTTATCCTATGAATGTACGTGCGTGCGTGCATGCGTGTAAATATACACGCGGCACGCACGTATATAGATTCGTACTATATGTCGATTTATTATTCATGTGTATATTTTATGTATGACGATGCATGGCGCGTGTAGCGGAGGGAGTTGCGAGATTATTGGATTTTTGTGTCAACTGCGTATATTATCGGCAATTCTCGAGTCAGCGGCAGACTGCATTGCCGTTGCTATCGACCGCTCCCCCGTGCACTCACTCACCTGTGTTGCATACCTATGCGTACCTGAGCGCACGCTCGTTAACGGGGACATGCAGGTAACCGCCATGGGCAGCAGTGTGTTTGGGCGCGCGCGTGGGAGGAGAGGGTAGACGGTGTGAGTGCATTGATTTGCGTGGGTGTGTGTGGTGGTGGTTGAGATGGGTGGGGGCGGTCGTGCGTGGGTGGGTGGGGGTAGCTACAGCATCAGGCGGGAAGCGATGGCAGCTATGTCTGTGAGCTGACCTCTACTATATATATACTCCGTATGCGAGGCTACCCGCCCGCAATGAAGAGAGTGAAGAGAGCCCCCAACCTGGCAGAGGTTAGCCGCCCGGCTGTGCGATCCCTTCTTTCCTCTTCCCCT
>NW_014592267.1:0-831 GCF_000485595.1 Priapulus caudatus | reverse complement strand
AGAGAGAGAGAGAGAGACACACACAGAGAAAAACAGCCAGAAACAGACGCGAGATGATGCATCCATCCATCGTTCAGTTAGCGTCGCTTCGTGTGAATTTATGTGATCTGTTACAGAGCGAGGGAAAGCTGTACCCTGTGTCCGGCCTGGCCTCCATGGAGACGACTCCGGCAAAGCTGAGCAAGCGCGAGTCACTCAAGGTAACCATTCAGCCAGTATATTAGAGGTGTGGGTTGCAGAGAAGGTAGGCTGTGGTGGTTACAGAGAAGGGAAGGAGGTTGTGGTTACAGAGAAGGAAGGGAGGTTGTGGTTACAGGGAAGGAAGGGAGTTTGGCTAACAGAGAAGGGAGGGAGGTTTGGAGTTACAGAGAAGGAAGGGAGGTTTGGAGTTACAGAGAAGGAAGGGAGGTTGGGGTTACAGAGAAGGAAGGGAGTTTGGCTAACAGAGAAGGGAAGCCCCAACCTCCCTTCCTTCTCTGTAACTCCAAACCTCTTACAGGGAAGGAAGGGAGGTTGGGGTTACAGGGAAGGAAAGGAGGTTGGGGTTACAGGGAAGGAAAGTAGGTTGGGGTTACAGAGAAGGAAGGCAGGTTGTGGTTACAGAGAATGAAGGGAGGTTGTGGTTACAGAGAAGAAATGGAGCTTGGCTAACAGAGAAGGGAGGGAGGTTGAGGTTACAGAGAAGGAAGGGAGGTTTAGAGTTACAGAGAATGGAGGGAGGTGTGGGTTGAAGAGAAGGCAGGATGTGGTGGTTATCGAAGAGGTAGGGTGTGGTTACAAGGGAAAGCAAGAGGTGTTTGTTACAGCGAAGAGAGGATGTTGTGGTTATTA
>NW_014592266.1:0-831 GCF_000485595.1 Priapulus caudatus | reverse complement strand
TACCACACAGCTAACCATGTGTTACCACACAGCTAACAATGTGTTACCACACTGCTAACCATGTGTTACCACACTGATAACCATGTGTTACCACACAGCTAGCAATCCACTGCTAACCATGTGTTACCACACTGCTAACCATGTGTTACCACACTGCTAACCATGTGTTACCACACTGCTAACCATGTGTTACCACACTGTTAACCATGTGTTACCACACAGCTAGCAATCCACTGCTAACCATATATTTCCTGATGCGACTAAAAGCAACAGTTTAATGATAAAGAGCACGGCTACTAATAAGTTAACGTTTACGATGATTATTGTGAACACTACTATACTAGGAGTACAATAACACATGTATGCACCACTATACTAAGAGTACAATAACACGTTAATGTACCACTGTACCAAGAGTACAATAAAACAATAATGTAAGACTGTGCTAGGAGTAAAATAACACATTATTGTACCATTATACTAGGAGTACAATAACACGTTATTGTACCACTATACTAGAAGTACAATAACGCATTATTGTACCACTGTACTAGAAGTACAATAACGCATTAATGTACCACTATACTAGGAGTACAATAACGCATTATTGTACCACTATACTAGAAGTACAATAACGCGTTAATGTACCACTATACTAGGAGTACTATAACACGTTATTGTACCACTATACTAGAAGTACAATAACGCGTTATTGTACCACTATAATAGCAGTACAATAACACGTTAATGTTACGTCATACGAGCGTTGTGCTCAGATCCATAGATTACCAGATTTCACGAAAAATTCACAGATATAACAAAAATTAACTA
>NW_014592265.1:0-831 GCF_000485595.1 Priapulus caudatus | reverse complement strand
ACCTCCCTACGTCCCTACCTCCCTGCCGGCCTGCTGGCCTCCCTGCCGGCCTGCTGGCCTCCCTGCCTCCCTACCTCCCTACGTCCCTACCTCCCTGCCTGCCTGCTGGCCTCCCTGCCGGCCTGCTGGCCTCCCTGCCTGCCTGCCTCCTTATCTGCATCACTACGTGCTTACCTGACTTCGTCTCTGCCCGCTAGTCTACTACCTGCCTATCGGTTCGCCTGTCTCTCTGCCTGCCTCCCTCCCCATTGCCTGTTTACCTGTTTAAATGTAACTGCTGATAACAGATTAAATACAAAAATAAATATCAATATAAAACAATCAATAACGAATAACATATATATTTCCCACGAGCCCTAAGCTGGTGTAAGAAGTAGCCTATTTTGGCTAATAACATATTTATTATAACAGGCTATATTTCACTATGTGTTTTCAGGTTTCGGTCGCATTTGAGAGGCTCGTTAATTTCTTCAAACGTCGCTCGTCTATTCAGCGCAAAACCTTTCGTTTCCTAAAAAAATGCCGTCCGTCGATGACACCCGCTCGTTTTGTACGAAAAAAACCCATTGCATCATGTTTGTTATGCAATATATTTTTTCTAAATCAATGTGATAATAATACGATAAACATGGTAGCGTTAGGATGTCATCACTAGCAGCACAAAACAGCATGGGCGGCAGAGATGTAATCCAAGTATAAATATATAGAGAGTACGCGGCCAGATTATAGACCAGTACCGTATAATTACTCCTGTAGAATGTATGTGTGTGTGTGTGTGTGTGTGTGTGTGTGTGTGTGTGTGTGTGTGTGTGTGTGTGTGTGTGTGTGTGT
>NW_014592264.1:0-831 GCF_000485595.1 Priapulus caudatus | reverse complement strand
CGTGTGCGTGTGCGTGTGCGTGTGCGCGTGTCTGTGTGTATGTTCTCCTGCATATAGATGGATCGTGTGTGTATCTGTGTGTGTGTGTGTGTGTTCTACTACATCATACATGTAGATAGATCGTTCGCACGTGTGTGTATCTGTGTGTGTGTGTGTGTTCTACTACATGTAGATAGATCGTTCGCACGTGTGTGTATGTGTGTGTGAATGTGTGTGTGTTCTACTACATGTAGATAGATCGTTAGCACGTGTGTGTATCTGTGTGTGTGTGTTCCTCTACAGGTGGAGTGTCCACGCCAGCTGAGCACAGAGAGCACGACCCCGACACAGGAGTATGTCAGCAATAGCATTGTCATGCAATCCGATGTGCCCAACTTCAACCAGTCCGCCACAGACCAGAGTGAGTACCATGGCAACCACACAGCTCTGGCATACTGGCAACCCCACAGCTGGCATTGCTCTGGCATGCTAGCAAGCACACAGCTGGCATAGGTCTGGCATACTAGTAACGTCACAGCTGGCATTTCTCTGACATACTGGCAACCCCACAGTTGGCATTGCTCTGGCATACTAGCCAGCACATAGCTGGCATGGGTCTGGCATACTGGCAACACACATGGTATTGCTCTGGCATACTGGCAAGCACACAGCTGGCATTGCTTTGGCATACTGGCAAGCACACAGCTGGCATTGCTCTGGCATACTGGCAACCACACAGCTGGCATTGCTCTGGCATACTGGCAACCACACAGCTGGCATTGCTCTGGCATACTGGCAAGCACACATGGCATTGCTCTGGCATACTGGCAAGCACACAGCTGGCATTGCTCT
>NW_014592263.1:0-831 GCF_000485595.1 Priapulus caudatus | reverse complement strand
GTTTCAGGGGCCGCCATACTTACCCTTCCAACTATGGGCCAAACGCGCCGAGGCTTTGCATCAGTCGCCACTCGGGTTAATGATCCATCCGCAATTTGGTCTTTGGCATGCCTATCGATTTGCTTTGCTATTTCAACATACACTTGAACTAACGCTAATTGATCAGGAGTCACCTTGCCTAAGCTGCATTGATCAACCTTGTTTAAATACCTGCCCTGTAACAGCGTTTACCAATGAAGGCTATGACGTTGAAAGTTGTGCGAGATATTTGAAACAGAATCCTTCAGCGGAATGCTTTCAGCATGGTTGTATCGCCAGATTTGTGTGTCCGGCTGGGCGTGAGTATCGGTATGTTGATGGACAGAGTCAGTTTCATTTGCGGGCGTTTGTCGGCGCGCGCTGAGTCACAGTAAGCTGACTAATCATTATCCATCAACCCGGCCCCTGCCCCGGCTCTCGATGCTTCAGTCGCAGGCGCATAAGTTTTAAACGCCATCTCGTCAATCAGCGTCGAAATATCAACATCAACCGAATAAGCCATAGTCGATGGTAACTGCTGAGGGGCCGAACCTTCATTTTGATAGCAGTTAACCGAGTCAACTTTCTTCAGCAATAAATCATCTCGATTGCCGTCAATACTCAGCCCGTTTTCATAACAGCTAACGCTGACACCTGCCCAGCTTGTGGTAAATGTCGTTTGATGGCAACGCGCCGCCTGACCTACCGTTGCTGCCAGCAATAAAGGGAAACCGACATTCTTTAATTCAAACACCTTACCTTCGAGCATTTGCGCGGATCGATCAGCCAGCGCAGCGCCACCGATGACCGGGC
>NW_014592262.1:0-831 GCF_000485595.1 Priapulus caudatus | reverse complement strand
GCGCTAGGTAAAAGCGCGAACCAGGTCTCTCTGGACATAAAACGCCGTCCAGAAACAGTGACAGAATGGGTGCATAACTATAATTCAAAAGGGCATGAGGGCATTCGTTACAAGCGCACAGGTGGCCATCCTTTTTTTGTCCCACGAGATCAAAAATAGTGTAGCGATTGAAGTAATAGAATCCCTTGATCGTGCTGAACGTCCCCCACAAGATGAAAGAGAATCAATTATTGATGTTTATAACGTACTTAGGAAAAGTACATTTGAAACGCCGTTAATATTAAAAGAAACATTTGCTTCACTTGATAACTTCAAATACAAAGATAAATGGTGGGTCATTGACATAGGAGGTAACAATTTAAGGTTAATAACCGCAATACTTTTTAGAACACAGAAAGTATTTGTAAAATATGTTGTTACCCATCCTGAATATGACAAACTGACACAGAGATATAAGAAAGGAGAATTATAATGTTAGCTTTAAAACCTGAAACACTAACCGACTCTTTTCTTGGGTTTGCTTCAAAAGCATCAAATATCCTGCATATAAAAACTGAGCAGGATTATCAAGATGCACTTGAAACAATAGAGCACCTATTTTCAGAGGCTAAAGATACAGCCGATGACCCCTTGAATGACTTAATAGAACTGGTCTCAAAGTCCATTGGAAAATATGAAGCAACTCAGGAAGCTATTGTAGCTTTTGATAGAGAGGCCAATAACACCAATCAAGAAATATCTGTTCTTAGGGTGTTAATGAGCCAGCACCATTTAACACTTGTAGATTTTAAAAATGAAATTGGCTCAAAGTCATTGGTATCCATGATATTA
>NW_014592261.1:0-831 GCF_000485595.1 Priapulus caudatus | reverse complement strand
AGTCGGTCGGTCGGTCGGTCCGTCAGACAGTCGGAATACCCGGTGACAGTTCGAATAAGCGAAAGCGAGTCAGAACCCGAGTAACAAACAGTAAATTCATAAAGAGAATTGCAGGCGATAAGGATCGGTGGTGTAAGTGTTGTACAACATAAGCGACAATGTGAGCAAGCGAGTTCGTGCGTGCACGCGTGCGTTTAAACGGACGTGTATTCGCACTGGAAAGAAGCCTTCTGGCTGTTGGAGCGAACGAGTCTGCCAGGCAGTCAGTAACACCAGCATATCTCATTTTCCATCTTGAATCAGGAATGAGATGGAACCCGCATTGGTCTTAGATGAAGATGTATATCTTTTGTCTACAAATTGCATGCATCGGTAGAAAGCAAAGGAACCCGCACTCGGCGCGACTCTTTCATTTAGTTTAGAGAATACAAATACCCATTACCATTATTCTTATCTATTTACAGAAAACGATTATGTATGCCTTAATCGCCTCGAAAGTCTATGCCTGCAGAGTTTATATAGTTACACAGACAGTTTTATTGCAAATAACTTTGACAAGGCGAAACCATGCATAGAATTGACAAATGATTTATCGTGCCAACGGATATGCGTGACCAACCTGCAAGCCATGAGCGTATAGTAAAATAGATAGAAAAATCTTTAAAGAAACCACAACGAAAAAGGCTAGCATTACTGCTGAATTCCTTTACAATTGCTATTTATTTTCGGCACTATTGTATATATATATACTATACAACGACCAGTCACGTCCATTACCGCCTCTTCTCTCTCTCTCGCTCTCTCTCTCTCTCTCTCTCTCTCTCTCTCTCT
>NW_014592260.1:0-831 GCF_000485595.1 Priapulus caudatus | reverse complement strand
CTGCTGCTGCTGCTACTGCTTATGTGGTGAGACGGAGTGTGACAGTCTATAATCAATAAAGGAACTCGGTCGCGTCCTTGTGGGTTATTTATTATTCGCGCTACGCGGTTTACTTCGAGGAGTGACGTAACCATTCACGAGCTTTGCCCCGGCCGTGATTGGTCGAGCGCGGGGTGTGTTGCCAAGGGGGTGTGTCGAATCGCGAGGCATTGTTAAAAAGCGGGTCGATAAGCATGGGTGTACGATATATGTACCTCGGGTGTAGTACCTGATACGACAACGACCCCTTGAGCTATAGTAGATCACGGCGACCCATATTCACATTAAATTCCTCACTAAAGGCCGGTGAAATGATTATTACGGACTTGTTTTTTGTCCTACGATAGCCCATGATATGTGATAGCTGGGGATATGAATGATACCTCTAGAATTGCAGCCCTTCGCTTTGCCACAGGCCCGTGGCGGAGCGAAGGGCTATAGTTCTAGAGCTAGGGATATGATAGTCATCTAGGTCACCATAGTAGAGGGAACCCATGGTTGATGAGGTCATTCTGTAAAGGAGCCTTGTGAGAATTTGCCCCGATGATATCGTGGTATTGGGAACGATCGTGGAGGAGAATTAGCAGATTAGCTAGCTGAGCGGCAAGCTAGTAGGTTTATGGTTAGATGATTAGTTATTTAGATGATTTTATGGGGGTACTGTTTGGGGGTAGACACATTGATGTGTCATTGGAGCCACGCTGCACAGTTGTCATTTGTCAGTTGAATTTCATTAGCCCGCATGAGTGCCATCTCGCGCGTGTGTGTGTGTGTGTGTGTGTGTGTGTGTGT
>NW_014592259.1:0-832 GCF_000485595.1 Priapulus caudatus | reverse complement strand
TATATATATATATATATATATATATATATATGTGTGTGTGTGTGTGTGTGCGTGCGTGCGTGTTTGTGTGTGTGCGTATGTGGGCGTGCGCGTGTGTGTGCGTGTGTGTGCGTGTGTGTGTGTAATGTGTGTGCGTGCGTGCGTGTGTGTGTGTGTGCGTGTGTGTGTGTGTGTGTGTGTGTTCGCGCGTGTGTGTGTGCGCGCGTGCGTGTGTGTGCATGTGCTTGAACCGCGAACATAAGAAGTGCAAACATTGCAGAGCACCACAGTCTAGGAAATGGCCAAGAGAAAGATGCACTCATCGCTCAAAAATCAGTGGACGAAAGGTCGCGCGTAGCCGTGAACGTACACAACAATACACGAATAAGCTAAGCTGTTAGATGAGCTTGCCTACACAACGCTCTTGATTGCTATCGCGTGAGAATCTGTCGTGTTATCACCAGGTGGCGCGGCGAGCGGTACGAGTTTAGTGACTGGCCAAACACGGCGTAAACTTTAACGAGGAAAACTTACTGTCAATAAAGGTGCACACGGATGAGCGTTGAACCACTATAGGCGCGGCAACCGTTTCGTTTAATGTTGATTTAATTTAACAACCTTTGACCTCATATGAGAAACTAAGCGATGCAAACGAACATGGCAACAGAAACGGCGGCGGCAGCAGCGCAGTAGCAGCAACAACAGCAGCAGCAACAACAGTAGCAGCAGCAACAGCATTGGTAGCGACACCAGCAATATCAATAGCAATATCAGTAGCGGTAGCAGTAGCAGTAGAAGTAGCAGTAGCAGTAGCAGTAGCAGTAGCAGTAGCAGCAGCAGTACGTAGCAGTAC
>NW_014592258.1:0-832 GCF_000485595.1 Priapulus caudatus | reverse complement strand
GAATTCATTATTTGTACCATAGGTAATGTCTGCGGTATATGCTGCTTGACGTACATCGTGCGCCAACTGGCTAACAATAACGCCGGTGCTTAATCCCAGAAAGCCGTAGAGTTTCGACATCATCTCAGCATCACGCGCAGCAAGATAGTCATTGACGGTAATAACATGTACGCCTTTGCCTGGTAGCGCATTCAAATAAACCGCCAGCGTGGCAACGAGCGTTTTACCTTCACCCGTTTTCATCTCTGAAATTTTGCCGTCATGTAGCACCATGCCACCGACCATTTGCACGTCGTAGTGGCGCATACCCATAACGCGCTTACTGGCTTCACGTACGATAGCAAACGCTTCTGGCAATAGATCGTCTAAAGTCTCGCCTTGTTCTAAGCGTGTTCTAAACTCGGCTGTTTTGGCTTGTATTTGTTCATCGCTTAGTGCTGAATACTCTTCTTCATAGGCATTAATTTTTTTACACTTTTTTTCATAAACTTTTACTAGACGGTCATTGCGACTTCCGAATATTCTTTTGGCAACTGCTCCAATCATGATGTTTATTTTCTCCCCGGCTTACCGGAATGTAGATATTTTATATGTTTTTGCACACAGTAACGGGCATAAACAAGATTCAGATGCTTGCTCGGCAATGCTAGGTTTGACTGTCGAACAACGAGTATTTTTTAAATTTAAGCCTAAGGAATGCTAGTTTGTCGTTTCGCTCGAGCTTAAATGCTTTGCAACGAAAGGACGGCCTGATACTTTCGTATATTATTAAACCTTCGCTCCTAAATTGCTTTATCAACAGCTCTCTCTTGATCATTCATAAATAGATCGA
>NW_014592257.1:0-832 GCF_000485595.1 Priapulus caudatus | reverse complement strand
CTTTCTCCGGCGCCTGCTTCTCGTGCTCTGCTATGTTACTCTCCAGCTCCTTGTTCAACCCTCCGTACGCCGCGTCCATCTTTTTCAGCATGCGGCTGGAGACGGGCAGGTGACGCATCGCAGGGTAGAAGTTAAGCATGCCCTGTGTATGACACTTAACGTGTGTAACACATTCAGCGTACAGCCAAAGGAATTCTTTTGTTTTCCAGGTTCGATTTCTGGAGACAAATGTCGACCAATGTTACAGGACTTTTTTTACAGGAATTTGTCTCGAGTTATCTATAAGTTGTAAGGCGTCGTCGGTCACCATGAGTTTTATCTACGACAGCAAAATGTTAACCGAATACAATCTTCAATCGCGTCTTGTATCGTCCAATCGACGATTAGTAAACAAATAAATCTTGCACGGTGTAACTATTAGGGTCGCTCAGACAAAAAAGTCATGGGCTCAATTTCAAAGACTTGCTTAGACCATAGCATATCGGTCAGGAACTTCCAAATTATGTCGAACCAAACTGTACGATCGACGGTACGTACCTGTATGTTACCGACTTCACGTACCTGTATGTTACCGTACGTACGTACCTGTATGCTACCGACGGTACGTACCTGTATGTTACCGACGGTACGTACCTGTACGTTACCGACGGCACGTACCTGTATGCTACCGACGGCACGTACCTGTATGTTACCAACGGCACGTACCTGTATGTTACCGACGGTACGTACCTGTATGCTACCGACGGCACGTACCTGTATGTTACCGACGGTACGTACCTGTATGTTACCGACGGTACGTACCTGTATGCTACCGACGGTACGTACCTGTATG
>NW_014592256.1:0-832 GCF_000485595.1 Priapulus caudatus | reverse complement strand
ACGACACGACACACACACACACACACACACACACACACACACACACACACACACACACACACACACATAGAGAGAGAGGGCAAGAAGAATAGGGAGGGTGGCAGGCGGGAAAGAGAGAATAATAGAAGAAGAGAGGAATGGGCGATCGCGAGGGAGGAATTTATTTATTCACTTTCATTTCCCCGTGGATCGCTTATAGGCCTATATATATGTGTCGTAACCACCACCCTTCTTTCAAAAACTATTTTTCATAGCAATCTTCTCCTGCATACTGCCTAGGATGTTTGCTGTAAGTCTAGCCACTGAGCAAGCCACATACGGCTGCAGTGTTAATTTATAGAGCATTGTCAGCACAATCGTAACGCTGCAGCATTTACATGAAGCACTGAAATGCATAAATTTGCATACTCACGTGTGTGCCGGGTTTAGCAGAAAGCGCACGAAAGCTCCAATGTGAAAAAACGTCAGCAGACGTTGCGATGTCTTACGACGTGCAAGTATTGCATATAATTATCATGGGTTAATAATGACAAATTATCTGTCATTATACCATACCATGTTAGGTATCATTTAGGTATCATTAGTATCATATTATTTGTCAGTATTAACCCTTCGGGCAGAGCGCTGTGGCAGATAGGTGCGCTGTGAAGTGATAACACGTGCGCGTTGGAACTGATAGACACGTGTACTCCGACTACGCGACTACGTGTCAGACGTCCACGCCATGTCGGCGACACGTGCGGTGAACAGACGCGGTAACGCGAGCGCTGTGACATAGCAAACAGGCGTGCTGTGACATACAAACAGGTGTGATGTGACGTAGCAAACAGGC
>NW_014592255.1:0-832 GCF_000485595.1 Priapulus caudatus | reverse complement strand
AGAGAGAGAGAGAGAGAGAGAGAGAGAGGGGGGAGGAGAGCGCGAGAGAGCGCGAGAGCGAGAGACAGAACGAGATAGAGAGAGAGAGAGACAGAGCGAGAGAAAGGGCGGGGTAGTAAGAGGGAGAGAGAGAGCGCCCCCGCGCGCAGCGTTAATTAACGGAACTGGAAGCTTTCAATCATCTTCACGCCGATCTGTCTTCAAGCCTGCGCGACGGATGAGTGTCCCAGGCGAGGGTCACGACTCCGTGCGTGCGGGGGGAAAACTTCAGAGAAACCCCATCTCTTCCCGCGCGCCTAATCACAGTTGATTTCCCCCTCCGCGCGCGTCTGCTTAATGGGCCGGCCATTCACCGGCGACGTGAACCCGTGGCTGCGCGTCGGCAATTTACGTCCGCCGCTGTGACTCATAGAATTGTCATCCGAGGCATAAAATTCTCATCTCGTGTCGCCGCTCCGCTCCTAACGCATTGTTCACGCGCGCCGCCTTGTGCGAGGCGCGACGTCGCAGGTTGTCGAGAGAGCGTAGTAACCGGGTGCTGTGTGTGTGCGTGCGTGCGTGCGTGCGTGCGTGCGTGTGTTTGTGCGTGCGTGCGTGCGTGCGTGCGTGCGTGCGTGCGTGCGCGTGTGTCTGTCTGTCTGTCTGTGTGTGTCGTCTAGGCTGGGTTTAGCGGTGCGCACCTGCAGGCTGCTGCTGATGTGGCTGCGTGGTTATCCTTGACGCAGTCTGCTGCCGCGTACGCTTGTTTTTCTCTCTGCGCGACGAGTTAATCAGGCGTGCTGTTGCGTTTCTTTCTCTCTCGCTCTCTCTCTCTCTCTCTCTCTCTCTCTCT
>NW_014592254.1:0-832 GCF_000485595.1 Priapulus caudatus | reverse complement strand
CCCCTTCCCTCCTTCCACCTCCCTCCCCCTTCTTCCCCTCCTCCTTCACCCTCCCCTCCCCTTCATACCTTATTCCCTTCCTCCCCTCCCTCTCCCCTCCCCTTCCCCTCTCCTCCCTCCTTCCCCCCCTCTCTCCCTCCTCCCCCCTCTCCCCCTCCTTCCCCCCCTCTCCCTCTCCTTCATACCTGATGCCTAGCTTCACGGACTCGATGGGAGAGCAGAGGTGTGCGTCGGTGCATTCGACGGGTTTGAACGGCTCGTTGTCTAGGAACCATCCTGAGTCGGTGAGCCCACGCACGTCCAGCCGCGGGTTGTGGGGTCGTAGCAGGTCAGCTATGCGGTCCACGTTCAGTATCACCCCCGTACCTCCAGCGCTGCAGAGAGAGAGAGACAGAGAGATGTTACTGCTGTCACACACACGCACACATGCACGCACGCACGCAGCAGGTCAGCTATGCGGTCCACGTTCAGTATCACCCCCGTACCTCCAGCGCTGCAGAGGGAGAGACAGGGAGATGTTACTGCTGTCACACACACGCGCACGCCCACACGCACACATGCACGCACGCACGCAGCAGGTCAGCTATGCGGTCCACGTTCAGTATCACCCCCGTACCTCCAACACTGCAGAGACAGAGACAGAGAGAGAGGGTTGTTATTATATATACAGTGTATATAATATGGGGCTGTGCACATATATGCACGCACACGCACGCACGCACACACGCACGCACATGTACACGCACACGCACGCACGCACATGTACACGCACACGCACGCACGCACGCACATTTACACAATCACACGCACGCACGCACATGTACGCACGCAC
>NW_014592253.1:0-832 GCF_000485595.1 Priapulus caudatus | reverse complement strand
CACACACACCCATACACATACCCCCCCCCATCCACACACACACACCCACACACATACACACTCGCGCGCGGGAGTCCATTGGCAAATACAATTCAGTGGCCAAATTGCACTTTCAATAGCTTTACTGTTCGTAACGACCTCGCTCGCGCCATAAACCTTTAACCAGGTTGTATATAAACACACGCCGAGATCAAACTGACGGGTGGGGCCGGGTCCACGTACGCGGTCCACCAGGAGCTCTCATCGGTCATCGCTATATCACACCACAGCTAGCGGTCACCGCTATATCACACCAGCGACCACGGCGGGGCGTGAGCTCTCACACCACAGCTAGCGGTCACAGCTATATCACACCAGCGACCACGGCGGGGCGTGAGCTCTCACACCACAGCTAGCGGTCACAGCTATATCACACCACAGCTAGCGGTCACCGCTATATCACACCACAGCTAGCGGTCACCGCTATATCACACCACAGCTAGCGGTCACAGCTATATCACACCAGCGACCACGGCGGGGCGTGAGCTCTCACACCACAGCTAGCGGTCACAGCTATGTCACACCATCGTCCTTACACAGATCTCAACCTACTCGTCTCAAATAACTAGTCTTAAACTACTCGTCTCAACCTATTAACGTATGACAACGTCACGACGTCACAACGTCCCCAACGTCACAGCGTCCCCAACGTCACAGCGTCCCCAACGTCACAGCGACCCCAACATCACAGCGTCCCCAACATCACAGCGTCCCCAACATCACAGCGTCCCCAACGTCACAGCGACCCCAACATCACAGCGTCCCCAACGTCACAGCGTCCCCAACGTCACAG
>NW_014592252.1:0-832 GCF_000485595.1 Priapulus caudatus | reverse complement strand
CCTTTCCTAGCCGGCTGCTATTTTTCTCGGCCTGCTCACTCGCGTGTTCGTGCGCGTGCGCGCACGTAGATGTCTCATTACAGGTTCTCTCTCGCCTGGTCTCGCATACTGCCGGACGGAACTACGAACACGATCAACCAGCCAGGTATCGACTATTACAACAACCTCATCAACGCTCTGATAGCCGAAGGCATGAAACCGATGGTGACCCTGCACCATTGGGACATCCCACAGGTACCCCCCCTCTCACAGCGCCATCTCTCGGCGTCTAGTTGAAGTTATTTGGTGGAATGTCACCCCGTCGTGGGATGTTGAGAGAGATTTTCTGTATACACGTATAAACTGCGTGTTGTTAGATGTGTGTGGTTGACACGCGATGACTTTCTCTCGGTGCCTGGGCGACGATGACGTGTCCGCATGTAAAACATGACGTCATCAATGTCCGGAGAGAAAAATAAACCGAGCAAATGTGTTTGGGACACTGAGCTGTATATAATAACAGTTATTATACTCAGCTAAGTTGTTTGATAATATTGGTGTCACTAGATGGCAGTGCGCAACTAAAAAAGGAAATCGCAACAAACCGCTAGACGAATATTAATGCGCGATGATACACATGCAAATTCTGCATTTATAATGTGGTTAAGATCGTAATAAAAATGTTTTGCGTTGTGGTTTTTTGCAATATATAGGCTCTGCAGGACAAATATGACGGCTGGCTGAGCGAACAGGCTGTGCACGACTTCACAGAATTCGCTCGTCTCTGCTTCGAACAGTTCGGCGATAGGGTAAAAGTTATATAGGCTCGCTCCCCCCTCCCTCTCTCTCTCTC
>NW_014592251.1:0-833 GCF_000485595.1 Priapulus caudatus | reverse complement strand
GTGTGTGTGTGTGTGTGTGTGTGTGTGTGTGTGTGTGTGTGTGTGTGTGTGTGTGTGTGTGTGTGTGTGTGTGTGTGTGTGTGTGTCAACGTGCGTATGTACGTAGGCATTGCGTGAAAATAACGGATTACCGACTACGCGTCAGAACAAATGGTTTCGTAAATTAAACGCAATTAAGCCACCTACCGGGCGTCTGAGAAACTGCTTTACAGATTATCAACCAGAGACAGGTAGCAGTAGCGACAGCGACAAGGTATTACGACCGACGGGGATAAAATCGAATTTAAGTTAATGGCGGCTTGCAGATCTGTTTATCATTTCGGTGCACGTATTTCAGTGCGGTTACGTACATGCAGTCGCAGTCGTCGTCACAGCCACGCTCTATTGGCGCATGTAAGAATGATGGATGCGTGCGTGCGTGTGCGTGCTGCGTGTGCGCGCGATATCGCGCAGAGCGACTGTGCTGCAACGGCCGTTGTGACCGCCTGACATTTACAACGAGAGAGGGGTGGGGTGGTTAGTTGAATAAAATTATATAACGCCGCATGATACACTATACGCATTGCGAAGCACGTATAGCTGGAGAATATGGAATTGTGTCCGTGTGCGAGTTACACGAGGGAGCTTTTGTAATTTTTACACTAAAATAGAGCGATCTGGTGCATACCCGAGGTGAAATGAGAAACATGAGGTGAATGTTTTATTTCAAAATGAGAAACTCTCGGAGGGGGCTGCAGTGTGTGTGTGTGTGTGTGTGTGTGTGTGTGTGTGTGTGTGTGTGTGTGTGTGTGTGTGTGTGTGTGTGTGTGTGTGTAGTGTGTGTGTGTGTGTGT
>NW_014592250.1:0-833 GCF_000485595.1 Priapulus caudatus | reverse complement strand
GTGCGGGTGTGTGCGGATGTGGGTGTGGGTTAGGGTTAGGGTGTGTGCGGGTGTGTGCGGGTGCGGGTGTGGGTGTGTATGGGTGTGGGTGCGGGTGTGTGCGGGTGTGGGTGTAGGTGTGTGCGGGTGTGGGTGTGGGTGCGGGTGTGGGTGTGTGCGGGTGTGGGTGTGTGCGGGTGTGGGTGTGGGTGTGTGTGGGTGTGTGCGGGTGTGTGCGTGTGCGGGTGTGGGTTTCTCTCTCACTCACCTGATCCCCTAGGGGCGGCACTCGCAGTCTCTTCATCGCCTTCGCGCGGTTGCCTCCCTCCAGCTTCGTGGTGACGACATTCTGCAGAGAACAAAACAACAATCACGTTAACATCACGGCGAGAACAACTTTAAACATTAAATAATAGATCAAAGGAAACATATTTTTTTAAACGCGCGCGCGCGCGTCCATTCCGAAGCTGATTAACTAGAATATTGCACGCGGTTGCGCTCGCGCGTGTACGGAGAAGTAGACTGCAAAAGTAGTCGTGGACTGTGGGTGCATGCGTGTATCATGTTCCAGCATTTATGACTAGGGCAGGAGGGGGCAGGTTACTACGCGATCAAGAGTGCATCAACTAGTTGACGAGGAATCTATGAGCTATAGTTTACCTGTTCTTGATTCTATAAGGGAGGCAATGTACGTGGTGGGTATATATAGTTACGCGGTGTGTGTGCATGTGTATGTGTGTGGGGAATGTAACTAGTGTGTGCGTGTATGTGTGTGCGTGTGTGTGTGTGTGTGTGTGTGTGTGTGTGTGTGTGTGTGTGCGTGCGTGCGTGTGTGTGTGAGTGTGTGTGTGTGT
>NW_014592249.1:0-833 GCF_000485595.1 Priapulus caudatus | reverse complement strand
GTGTGTGTGTGTTGTTGTGTGTGTGTGTGTGTGTGTGTGTGTGTGTGTGTGTGTGTGTGTGTAGTAGTATAGTATAGTAGTAGTTGTGTGTTGTGTTGTGTTGTGTGTGTGTGTGTGTGTGTGTGTGTGTGTGTGTGTGTGTGTGTGTGTGTGTGTGTGTGTGTGTGTGTGTGTGTGTGTGTGTGTGTGTGTGTGTGTGTGTGTGGACACTTACCATTGCTAAGTTTCTCTACGTAGTCCTTGTCTTCAATGATATAATCCACATGGTCGTAATCTAACAGCCCATCCATATCGCTATACCTTATCGCAGTCACAGAGTACGTTAAAAGTGTGCCAGCACAGACCTGAGAACCGGTCACTCTACTGCATGAGCCTCAGCCATAGTTGCCGTACGCTTTCGCTTGCCTTCACACGTCACCCGACTACTGATAAAACCACAGGCGATCCGACTTTACTCGTGTCTGCGCCTATTTTTCCGTTTACAGCCGTCGGGTATGAATTCTCAGACAGGGCTGGCTGGCAGCAGCTCACTAGCGCGCGTTTCGTGCCGTGAATGCAAGTGCCTCACTGTGGGCCGGCTAGAAGTCGAACTAGCTTGTTGTTGTTCATCCGAAAACTTGTTCTCGTTTGACTGCGTGCGTTCGCTATCCCGCCCTATCGGGTGACGTCACGAGCGGCGATGATTGCGGGCAGGTACGTAGCGTGAAGGTGTGTGTGTATGTGTGTATGTGTGTGCGTGTGTGCGTGTGCGTGCGTGTGTGTGTGTGTGTGTGTGTATGTGTGTGTGTGTGCATGTGTGTGTGTGTGTGTGCGTGCGTGCGTGTGCGTGTGTG
>NW_014592248.1:0-833 GCF_000485595.1 Priapulus caudatus | reverse complement strand
CAGAAACAGGATGCCAATAAGAAAACCAGCGACAAGGTGAACGAACTTAAGGATTTTATCGCCCGTTTCAGCTCCAACGCCTCCAAGGCCTCCGTTCCGGCGAGCTTGAGGCCGAATTTGCCGAGATGAACGGCTACGATGCCGAATCCGAGGCGGCGGTGTTGCTCAATGGCCTGGGCATATCCGAAGCGTTGCGCGTTAAGCAAATGAAAGATCTGGAAGGCGGTGAGAAGGTCCGCGTGCTGTTGGCTCAGGCGCTGTTCGGTAATCCCGATGTGCTGCTGCTGGATGAGCCGACCAACCACCTGGATCTCAAGTCGATTCAATGGCTCGAAGACTTTCTCGCCCGTTTTCAGAATACCCTGATCGTGGTTTCCCACGACCGGCACTTCTTGAACCAGGCCTGTACCCATATCGCCGATATCGATTTCGGCACTATTCGCACCTATGTCGGCAACTACGACTTCTGGTACGAAGCCAGCCAGTTGGTCCTGAAGCAGAAACAGGATGCCAATAAGAAAACCAGCGACAAGGCGAACGAACTCAAGGATTTTATCGCCCGTTTCAGCTCCAACGCCTCCAAGGCCAAGCAGGCGACTTCGCGTAAGAAACTGCTCGATAAGCTGGATATCGAAGCGCTGCCGGTCTCGTCACGCAAGTACCCCTTTGTGCTGTTCAAGCCCGAGCGGCCCTGTGGTGATATTATCCTCGAAGTGAAGGGCCTGAGTAAGACTATTGCGGGGGTCAAGGTGCTGGATAACCTCGACCTGATCGTCTACAAGGGTGATAAAATCGCCTTTATCGGTGGCAACAGCTTAGCCAAGGCTACGTTG
>NW_014592247.1:0-833 GCF_000485595.1 Priapulus caudatus | reverse complement strand
GAGAGAGAGAGAGAGATGGCAGCCACCTCTCAGGTATAGGTGTCGTGAGATTGACCAGGGGTGACTGCGGAAGCCATGACAACACTTGTAATTCTCCTCAACAATGAACACGACGTGACCATTATCGCCGCGGCTTGAGCTCTTTCTCTGCATGAAACTTTCCGTAGCCGTCCGCATTGGTAACGAAATTGCGCCAAATAGCCTTTGGTAACGTAATGCGTTTTCATCCCCGTTGCAATCATTTCGAACGCACTAGCATTAATGTATGGTCTCAACGATTTACGTCTTTCACGAAATCGGTTATTAGATTTTAGACATCAAGCCCGACGATTTTGTCAAACAAGGAAATATCCATTGTGCTGAGACTGAACTCGGAGAGCGCCATCTGCGGACTACTAACTCTAGAAGCATGCGGTATTGGTTTTCTGGATGAGCAGTGTACGGAGGAAAAAGAGGAAAAAGACCCGCAAGAATTCAGCAATACCTAGTTTTGTTTAACCAGAACTTAAGACTTGTGGCCACTGCATCGCCGTGTAGTGGCTCAACATGCCTTTTCAAGCTGTCACACGTTCTATGGGCACGCACGTACGAGCAAAAATGATATCGATGAAGAGCGGGAACGATAAACCCAAGCATTGATGTGAAAGAGTCCACAGGAAAATCAAATTCGGGGATTTGCTAGCTAGTGGCTTTCAATTGCCTTACAGGTCACTGACTACGGCAAATACTCTATCTATCTATCTATCTATATATCTATCTATCTATCTATCTATCTATCTCTATCTATCTCTATCTATCCATCTATCTATCTATCTATCTATCTATCTATCTAT
>NW_014592246.1:0-833 GCF_000485595.1 Priapulus caudatus | reverse complement strand
TATATAATATGTATATAATATGTGTCTGTCCGTGTGTATGTGTGTGCGTGCGTGTGTGCGTGTGTGCGTATGTGTGTATACGAGCGTGCGCTGTGTGGCATCATAGATACAAACAGCATATATATAATATAATATATATGATATATGATATAATATATATATAATATATATGATATAATATATATAATATCAAGAGCTAATAATACCTAGGTATTATTAGAATACCTAGAAGAACTAGAACTTAGAACCCTAACCCTAGAAACTAGAACTTAGAATACCTAGAACCTAGGTATTATTAGCTCTTGATAATATATATGATATATGATATATGATATATGATATATATATATAATATAATTATATCTATATATATTAATATATATATATATATATATATATATATATTGAATGCATATAGGTAGATGATGTTATTCTTACGACGTGACGTCATCTTGTATGCATGTACCTATGTGTTATTCTATTCATTTAGTATGCGTTTAGTGTGCGTATACCCGCACGGCAGGACACGCCTATATAATGGAATGTCTTTATGTTTCCGTAATTTCGATTACAGTTATTAAAGACCTAATTAGTAAAGGTAAAATAAACAATCATCGTCATCACACAGCGCTAGTTAATTAAACCAATGTAATAGAGCTGATTTGTTCAGCAAATAGAAGAATCTCCGTCTCACTCTCTGTCTCCCTCTGGCTTTCTTTCTCTCCCTCTTCTCCTTTCTTCCTCTCCCTCTCGCCTTCCTCCCCTTCCCATTTCCCTCTCGCTCTTAACCTTCTCCCTCTTATTGACCATTATATCTCCCCCCTCCTCTCTCT
>NW_014592245.1:0-833 GCF_000485595.1 Priapulus caudatus | reverse complement strand
GGGGGTGGTGGTGTGGAGGGGGGGAGGTGCGCGCGCGCGCGCGGGTTCGCCAGTGGTGTAGATCTAGGCTATTAGACACTTATACATGTAGCGATTGAAAGCGCATGCCCAGTATATTTACGTCATATTTCTACATTATTTACATAATTATCTCTTTTAATATAATTATTGTTGCTAGCAAACAGCAGAGAGGTAGGCGGTCTGTATAAAGCCCACTCCTCTTTCAAATTCTAATCGCCTATGAGTTTTAATTAATTCTTTAAATCCTATGAATATTCTATAGCCGTCTCGAAAATCTCCATTTGCTTTCTAATCTGTTATTTCCCCTACGCTGGTCTTCGAAACGGTAAAGAATTTAGCGTTTTTTCGTATCGTTTCGAAACACTTTTTACGGCGACAGCGAGGGATAATGAACGGGCGATGATAAACGCAATAGACGAGCGTCATTTCCCGAATTTGCCATGATTGTAATTGCATAATAAACTCGTACTGGGGCCACGCCGCCCGCTGCTGGATAATACAAAGACTAAGCGCGCGTAGCTTAGTTGTGCTATTTATCGAGCCGCTCGTAAATGCAGGACTCAATGTGAATTATGGGCGGATCGATGGCGAGGAATGTGTGCGTGCGTGCTCGCATGCTGAAGAAACCCACAACGTCGTTCGTTACACTGCCGCTACGTTATTACACAGTCGAAGTACGGGTATACACACACACGCGCGCGCGCGCACACACATACACACACACACACACACACACACACACAACAACACACACACACACACACACACACACACACATACACACACATCACACACACACACACACACACACA
>NW_014592244.1:0-833 GCF_000485595.1 Priapulus caudatus | reverse complement strand
ATATGTATATATGAACATCAATGCCGTCCCTCTTTAATTATTTATGAAATAAAATCATCTTAACACGCAACCGAAAAATGAGCAATTCTCGGAACAGCCAATGAGCAACCATTTATGTCCTCGATACCAATATGCTGAAAAACAGCAAACCCTGTCTCTCATTCTGAGACGGCCGCATCATGCATGTAAAGGAAGTTATGTTAATTGGGCGCTCATTCTCTATGCAGGCAAGCTGTTGATTGTATTAATGTTGGCTGTCAAACCGTAATTGCTCGGGAAATCAATCGGTCGCATCTGCATGGCTTAATTAACAGTCCATCTCCACTCGGTTACGACGTTAATCACTACATCCCATCAATTTGGGACATTCTATTTGCTGGCTCGATGCCGCTGCGGTCTCGGTCGGCGCTTAGGTGGTAATGTACTGCACGTATATATATAGGCTATATGGTCGGCCTGACTGCATTTCTTCCGCGTTGTTACATGTATTCGATGCTCTCATGGATTGCTACGTCCACTCTGAGACTCTGTGACAGTAATGCTATATATCACTCGCACGTACTACGGCTAAAATCTAAAGGCCATCTATATTTGATCATTCTAGATTGGTATAATTTTGAGCTTTCGCGTGAAAGCGTGACCTTACCTGTCAGACGCGCTACTCGGTTGACGGCTGTGTGTGTGTGTGTGTGTGTGTGTGTGTGTGTGTGTGTGTGTGTGTGTGTGTGTGTGTGTGTGTGTCGTGTGTGTGTGTGTGTGTGTGTGTGTGTGTGTGTGTGTGTGTGTGTGTGTGTGTGTGTGTGTGTGTGTGTGTGTGTGTGTGTGTGGTGTGT
>NW_014592243.1:0-833 GCF_000485595.1 Priapulus caudatus | reverse complement strand
CACACACACACACACACACACACACACACACACACACACACACACACACACACACACACACACACACACACACACACACACACACATACACTGCTGCTAGTAATTAAGCACACACGCGAGGGGGGGTGCCCGCCACGCCGATGATCTGTCGGGTCAATGTACGTCCGCTATTTTCATAACAGTCGAGAAACGCGGGCGGAATCACTTAGAGTCTTAGACAAACACGCTTACGTGCGCGTACGCACATACCCCACCACGCGTGGAAAGCCGCGTGGGAGAGCGCAGAGAGGGAGGCTGGGAACTGCGAGGAGGAGAGGGAAAGCTGTAGCCTGTAAGGGAAGGAGAGGAAGCTGTGAGAGAGAGAGAGAGAGAGGGGGGAGGAAGTTGTAAGTGAGAGGAGGGGGAAGCTGTACATAAGGGAGAGGGGGAGGAATGCTAAGAGCTGCAGGGAAGAGACATGTCATGTTTAGGTTGCAAATGCTTGGAATGTTCAGTCCGCGATGACCATGTAAGCCTTCGTCCTTTCAAATTCTCTCTCTCACTCTCCTCTCCTCTCTCTTCCTCTCCTCTCTCTCCTCTCCTCTCCTCTCCTCTCCTATCCTCTCTCTTCTCCTATCCTCTCCTCTCCTCTTCTCTCCTCCCTCCTCTCTCTCCTCTATCTCCTCTCCTCTTCGCTTCTCCTCTCCTCTCCTCTCCCTATGCCTCTCCTCCTTCCTCTCCTCTTCCTCTCCTCTCCGTTCTCCTCTCACTCTCCTCTCTCTCCTTCCTCTCCTCTCCTCTCCTCTCCTCTCGCTCTTACTTAGTGTCTCTCTCCTTTGCCTCACAGCCTTCCC
>NW_014592242.1:0-833 GCF_000485595.1 Priapulus caudatus | reverse complement strand
GCGATCTCTGTAATAATCATCCAAGCTGCTGCTGCTACTGATGCTGCTGCTGTTGCTGCTGCTGCTCGTACTGATGCTGCTGCTGTTGCTGCTGCTACTGCTACTGCGGCTGCTGCTGGTACTGATGCTGCTACTACTGCTGCTGCTGCTGCTGCTGATGCTGATGCTGCTGCTGTGTGTGTGCGTGCACGTGTACGTGTGTGCATGCGTGCGTGCGTGCGTGTGCGTGTGCGCGTGCGTGTGCGCGTGTGTGTGTGCGCGTGTGTGTGCGCGTAAGTGCGTGCGCGTGTACGTGTGTGCACGTGTACGTGTGTGCATGCGTGCGTGTGCGTGTGCGCGTGCGTGTTCGCGTGCGTGTGCGCGTGCGTGTGCGCGTGCGTGCGTGCTGTCAGCTTACGTACGCGTGCCGCTGTCACAGCAGCGTGTTCACGGACCGTGTGTCCGGCCGCTCTGCCCTTCATTTCCATCGCCGGCGTCGGAGCAGGAGGAGAAGGAGGAGGAGAAGAAGCAGGAGCAGGAGAAGCAGCAGCAGTAGCAGCAGCAGGAGGAGCAGCAGCAGTAGCAGGAGAAACAGGAGGAGCAAGAGCCGGAGCAGGAGGAGAAGCAGCAGTAGTAACAGGAGGAGGAAGAAGAGCCGGAGCAGGAGAAGATGCAGCAGCAGGAGGAACACGCGGAGGAGCAGGCACAGGAGCAGTAGCAGCAGTAGTAGCAGCAGGAGCAGTAGCAAGAGAAGCAGCAGGAGCAGTAGTAGCAGCAGCAGCAGTAGCAGCAGCTAGTAGCAGCAGCAGCAGCAGCAGCAGCAGTCAGCAGCAGCAGCAGCAGTAGCAGCAGCA
>NW_014592241.1:0-833 GCF_000485595.1 Priapulus caudatus | reverse complement strand
CCAAGAGATTAAACGCCATATGCGTTAAAACTATCCTAAGGGCTGGAAATACAATGCGCCATATTCATACCTGCTTCATGTAGTCGTGCTTAGAATAACTCAATACATTTTCGTATAGAAGTATAAAAGGGGGATTTGATACGAAAAAATTAGTAATGGAATAAGTGCTTGAAGCACCTTTCTATAGTGTTTTATAAGGGGAATATGATGATAATTACAATAATACAAAAACCACTATGCGTAACATTAAACATTCGTTCATTCGGCTCACGATCATTGGCATCTCCGTGCTGTTAACATCCTGTAGCCAAGTGAGTGGTATGCTAAAGTCCGATGATCATAAAAATAATATGGAGCAAGACTCCGCTCTAGTTGTACCTCCAACACTGCGCCTTCCAAATGTTGGTGGTGTCGCTGCAACCGCAGCTACAAAGGAAAAAATGCCAGGCAAGGTCGTCGCCAATACTGCCGCAAAAGTCAGCTCTAGTGCTAAGCTAGACAAGAAAGATTATTACGTCGTGGTTGGCACATACCCTGATCAAGAGCAAGCCTTTGACACTTTCGTGCGCTTATCCTCTATAGGTTTGCCCCATGCGACAATGGAATCACGTAAAACTAAAGCAGGGAAAATGCTTCACATGGTACGTCTTGGGCCATTCCACAAACAAACAGATATTGATAGGGTAAAAGACAAGCTAGTGAGCGATGGAATGTCACAATTTAAAGTTGTTGTTAACTAAATTGTAACCTCCGTTCATGTCGTACTTGGATTATACTTGGCGGATAATGCTTCAAAGCTGATGGAATGATAATCGATAAGTGATTTATATTTG
>NW_014592240.1:0-833 GCF_000485595.1 Priapulus caudatus | reverse complement strand
GTATGTGTAGTTGTGTAGCCTGTTTCCACTAAGGTTTCATAGAGTCGATCCGTATCGCTTCCATCCTATGCAATTCCCATTTTTGCACTAACTAGATTTCTTGCTTAACAGCTAGCGTCTATGGTAACGGTAATACCTCTCAGAACACTAGTGCGTGCGTGCGTGCGTGAGTGCGCGCGCGTATGTGTGTGTGTGTGTGCGTGCGTGCGTGCGTGCGCGCGCGTATATGTGTGTGTGTGTGCGTGCGTGCGTGCGTGCGTGCGTGCGTGCATGCGCGTAGTAACTAGAAGTTGTATCAGCAATAATTTAATATTTTTTATAATGGTTTCGAATTGATTATGTTTGTTGTATGTGTAGTTGTGTAGCCTGTTTCCACTAAGGTTTCATAGAGTCGATCCGTATCGCTTCCATCCTATGCAATTCCCATTTTTTGCACTAACTAGATTTCTTGCTTAACAGCTAGCGTCTATGGTAACGGTAATACCTCTCAGAACACTAGTACATTAATTGTGATATTACAATCTTGTATTGTCTACGTGATATAAGTAGGGGATACTGTTACGGTTGTGTGGGGATTACGTCTGAGATGCTTTTCACAAGGTAGTTTTCTTGTGCTTCCGACCACAGCAAAGGTTTTTTTTAGGTTGATATATAGATTACTGACGAACTCGGATTTTGACTGAAACTGGAGATTAGGATTCCATGTTGATGCATTATATGGACTACTGCAATACAGTTCTCGCACCCGATAAATCATTTCAGTCACGCTACAGTGGTGATGGAAGAAGAATGCTACAGATTAAGTCCCTTTAGTTTCATTGCTTCTATACAGC
>NW_014592239.1:0-833 GCF_000485595.1 Priapulus caudatus | reverse complement strand
CAGTGAACAGATGCAGCGTATTTAGCAACTACCATGCGCTGGTACGAGGCACATAACGCTTTAATTGCTACAGCAGTCACGGGGGCAAAGTTCACACGGGGGGCGGGGAGGTTCACACAGGCAAGATAGCCGTACGGTTTCTCCGAAAATGAGTTGTCATGAGTTTCGCACAGTAAACGAACGAACTCAATTTAAATCATGAAAGCCTCAGCGAGGGCTATAGTCAGAACCAGTTACACGTGGGTCTCCCGCTGTTCCTCAGTATATATAATTATAAATCACACACACACTTAAACACGCACGCCACGCACGGCTCGCGCGGCGCGCAACAACACACACCACACACACGCACGCACGCACGCAGACCACACACACGGCAGCACACACACACACACACACACACACACACACACCTACAGTTAACACTACTCGCTTATTGAGACGTGTGCGGGAAACCCGTTGTTAGAAAGAAGCGTAAAGATGAACTGATAACTCATGCTGTAAGACGACAGTGATTTATATTCTGCTAAAGGCCCCTTAGAAGTAGGCGTGGTGAGTGGCTACAGTGAAGTGCTATAATGTGCGTCGCTCAACATCAATCATGACGTATTGTAAATGGACGCTAGAATAAGGCAGATGCTGATTGGATCGTGTACCAAGATATGCTACTTGTACTAGGATGATTTCATATATGTATAGCTATAAAACCAAAAACCGCTCGGTTATAATTTCAAATGTTGAGATTATTTACTTCTGATATATATATACATATATTATTTATTATAATATTATATTTATAATATATATATATATATTGGTTATCGTTGTGAAGC
>NW_014592238.1:0-834 GCF_000485595.1 Priapulus caudatus | reverse complement strand
GCTGTCAACAGGGACCATCTCAATATTCTCAAGAGCAAGAATGCAACCCACGTGACCCCCGCTGTCGGCAGCAGGGACCGTCTCAACAGCGTCGGGGAGGAAGAGGAGGAGGAGGAGGAGGAGGAAGAAGAGGAGGAGGAGGAGGGAAGTGCCACCCGCGGGACGTGAGATGCCGGAGCGCGAGGGAGGGCACCACCTCGTCGCGGTCCAGCGGGCGGCCCGGGTGCGACCCCCGCGATCCCGCGTGCAGCCCGGGACGCGACCAGCGCTCCCGACGCTCCCTCCGTTCCCGCAACGACGCCGGTGCTGCCATCTACCCAGAGGAGGCGAGAGTCGAGGACAGAGGAAACAGCGGCGACGGCGGCGGCGGCGGTAGCGGTAGTGGTAGCGGTAGCGGTAGCGGTAGTGGAGATAGCGGCAGAGGTAGCGGAGGTCAGCTAGCGGTCGTGAGCGACCACGGAAGGCGGCTGCTGCACGCTGCACGGCAGGGTAACCTCTTGCCCGTATCCAAGTTCAACAGGAACGGCATCCACATCGGCTCCCGACAGAGGAAGCAGCAGCGAGCGAGGGCAGCGAGGAAGATGAGAAACCATGACGACGGCGACGCTAGCATGCAGCAGGAGACTGAGCAGCAGCCGGCGGAGGGGAAGCCCAGGCAGGAGGCGGGGAACAACATGGGGAGGCCCGCGGCGGAGGCGGGAAACAGTATGAGGAGGCCCGCGGCGGGGGCGGGAAACAACATGAGAAGGCCCGCAGCAGGGGCGGGGAACAATATGGGAAGGCCCGCAGCGGGGGCAGGGAACAACATGAGAAGGCCCGCAGCGGGGGCGGGAA
>NW_014592237.1:0-834 GCF_000485595.1 Priapulus caudatus | reverse complement strand
GTTGTCATGCTGTCATGTTGTCATGTCGTCATGTTGTCATGTCGTCATGTTGTCATGTCGTCATGTTGTCATGCTGTCACGCTGTCATGCTGTCATGTTGTCATGTCGTCACGCTGTCATGCTGTCATGCTGTCACGCTGTCATGCTGTCATGTTGTCATGTCGTCATGTTGTCATGTCGTCATGTTGTCATGTCGTCATGTTGTCATGCTGTCATGTTGTCATGCTGTCACGCTGTCATGTTGTCATGTTGTCACGCTGTCATGCTGTCATGCTGTCACGCTGTCATGCTGTCATGTTGTCATGTCGTCACGCTGTCATGTTGTCATGTTGTCATGCTGTCATGTCGTCATGTTGTCACGCTGTCATGTTGTCATGTTGTCATGCTGTCATGTCGTCATGTTGTCACGCTGTCATGTTGTCACGCTGTCATGCTGTCATGTTGTCATGTCGTCACGCTGTCATGTTGTCATGTTGTCATGCTGTCATGCTGTCATGTCGTCATGTTGTCACGCTGTCATGTTGTCATGCTGTCATGCTGTCATGTTGTCATGCTGTCATGCTGTCATGTCGTCATGTTGTCACGCTGTCATGTTGTCATGTCGTCATGTTGTCATGCTGTCACTGCTGTCATGCTGTCATGCTGTCATGTTGTCATGTCGTCATGTTGTCATGCTGTCATGCTGTCATGTTGTCACGCTGTCATGTTGTCACGCTGTCATGTTGTCATGCTGTCACGCTGTCATGTCGTCACGCTGTCATGTTGTCATGTCGTCATGTTGTCATGCTGTCACGCTGTCATGTCGTCACGCTGTCATGCTGTCATGTTGTCATG
>NW_014592236.1:0-834 GCF_000485595.1 Priapulus caudatus | reverse complement strand
GAACCTCAATTGGGAGTCATTATTTAATGATCAACCCTCTCGCGACTTAAAATCATTTAATCAGAAAAATCAGGATAAAAGCTTTTATAACCTCATGGAGCTGAGCGCTAAGAATAAAAAAGTATCGCTGCCTGCTGGTTTTATCGATGGCCAGAAATTGATGTTTGAATTAAGGCGTTTGTTAGAATCAGTAGATCATATCAATGACTTCGACCATCTACCTATCCCTTTTCGAGCGGTTACGACGGATATTCATACGGGCGAAGCCTACGTTATCAAAAAAGGTAATCTAGCCACTGCGGTGCGCGCTAGCATGTCTTTACCCGGTATCTTTACCCCGGTAAAAATGCACGGTAAATTATTGGTCGATGGTTTGGTCTCTAATAACTTACCCGTCGATATAGCCCGCGAAATGGGCGCTGATATTCTCATCGTTTCAAGTATTCCGCTGACACCCCGCAAGGAGCTAAACTCAGCCTTGGATATCATCCTACAGTCGATGGACTTTTGGATGAGTAAAACGAGTGAGCCACAATTAGCGAGTATGAAAGCGCACGATATTTTAATAGAACCGCCTATCGGTGATATTGGAAGTATGGATTTTGCACGTGTCAAAGAAACAATCCCGCTGGGCGTTAAAGGTGCAAATGCACAAATAAAAAAGTTAAAAGCACTGTCTAGGTTAAACACAAGGCATCAAAATAAGCGAAATATAAAAGCGCGTCCCGACCGTATTCGAATAGGTCAAATAAAAATTGAAAATGATTCAATATTAAATGAGAAATTATTACGCACCACATTGGCGATCAATAGTGGTGACAAGGTCAGCAGTAA
>NW_014592235.1:0-834 GCF_000485595.1 Priapulus caudatus | reverse complement strand
CAGCTATGGAGACACTATCCCCGCTGCCTCCGCAGATCGACGCATTGTTGTCACCAAAGAGCCTATTGGAGTCTGCGCAGCAATTACACCGTGGAATTTTCCTTCGGCAATGATTACCCGCAAAGCAGGCGCAGCAATTGGCGCTGGCTGTACGATGGTGGTTAAACCCGCTGAGCAAACTCCCCTGTCGGCCTTGGCACTGGCCGTTCTTGCCGAACGAGCAGGTCTTCCAGCAGGTGTGTTTAATGTTCTCACTGGAGATGCCCCCGTTATTGGAGCAGAACTCACCTCAAACCCAACCGTGCGCAAATTATCCTTCACTGGCTCTACCGAAGTTGGACGCTTACTCATGCAACAATGCGCCCCCACCATGAAAAAACTGTCGATGGAGTTAGGTGGCAACGCACCCTTTATTGTCTTTGATGATGCAAATATAGACGCAGCCATTGAAGGCGCCATCGCTTCTAAGTACCGCAATGCCGGACAAACCTGCGTCTGCGCGAATCGTTTTTTAGTTCAAGCAGGAGTTTATGACGAATTTGCTCAAAAATTATCCGAAAAAGTTGAACGTTTGCGGGTCGGTAATGGTTTAGACGACACCAACAATCAAGGCCCTCTGATTGATGAAGCGGCAGTGCGCAAGGTTGAAGCGTTGGTAGACGATGCGCTAGCTTGTGGTGCGACGCTCATCAAAGGCGGTGGTCGCCACGAGCTAGGCGGTACGTTCTACAAGCCGACTATTTTAATCGATGTAAACGCTAAAATGCGCATTGCTAAGGAAGAAATCTTCGGTCCGGTCGCGCCTTTATTCAAGTTTGAAACAGAGGAACAAGC
>NW_014592234.1:0-834 GCF_000485595.1 Priapulus caudatus | reverse complement strand
TTGGTGCTGATAAAAATCTTTATAAACCTTTGGATACATTTGATAGGATAAAAAATCAAGCAGGGTACGTTCATCGTCGAATGCTTGTTGGAAAGCTGCAAATTCAGTATCAAAATCGATTGGGGCTAAATGTGCATTTGGTGCGTCGGTGAAAGGCTTGTCGCCTTTTAGAATTAGTTTGCTTAATGCTTCGGGGAAGCCGTCGTTTGTTTGTCCCAAATTACCTTTGAACAAATCAATCACCGAATCGGGGAATGCCAAGGTAGCACCTTGCTCCATCACATCGGCTTCGCTCAAGCCATTCGATGTCATAAAGATAGCCATGTCGCCAACGACTTTTGATGAAGGGGTTACTTTGACGATATCACCGAACATTTTATTGACGACAGAATAGTTCTTCTTAACCTCCTCAAATTTATGTTCTAAACCCAGCGCAATGGCTTGAGGTCGTAGGTTGGAATATTGCCCGCCGGGGATTTCATGCTCATAGACTTCGGCTGTACCTGCTTTTAAACCCGATTCAAAGGGGTAATAGATTTCACGTGCGTCTTCCCAGTAGTTAGCATACTGATTTAACGACGCTAGATTGTATTTCTGCTCGCGAGGCTGGCCTTGCATAATGGCAATCATCGAGTTTAAATTTGGTTGTGAGGTCAAGCCAGACATTGAGCTAAGACAGGCATCAACAATATCCACATCAGCCTCAATCGCTTTCAACAAGGTTGCTGCCTGCATTGAAGAGGTGTCATGTGTGTGCAAATGAATCGGCAAATCGACGACTTCTTTCAAAGCAGGAATCAGCATTTCTGCGGCATAAGGCTGTAGTAAGCCCGC
>NW_014592233.1:0-834 GCF_000485595.1 Priapulus caudatus | reverse complement strand
CGTAACGAATATTGTGTTCTATTGAATGATTAAACAGCACGGTGTCTTGCGGCACGATACCGATATTGTCGCGTAAGCTGGCTTGGCTAACTTCGCTTATATTCTGCTGACCAATGCTTATAGAACCAGAGTCAACATCGTAAAATCGAAACAGCAATCTTGCAAGTGTTGACTTTCCTGCGCCTGATGGACCAACGACTGCAACCTTATTACCATGCGGTATTTCAAAGCTAACACCATTAAGTATTTTTCTATCATTACTGTAATCGAAACTAATATTATCAAAACGAACAACGGCGTCGGTTACATTTAGTGCTTTAGCATCGTCTTTGTCTTTAACGGTTCTTTTTGTGTCTAACAACTTAAGCATCATATCCATATCAGCTAATGCATATTTTAATGCACGATAAATAATGCCCAGAAAGTTTAACGGAATAAATAATTGCAGCATCATGGTATTGACTAAAACCAAGTCGCCTAGAGTCATGTTGCCATCAACCACACCTTGCGCGGCGTAAATCATCATTAAGGTTACGCCAACGGCAATTACTGCACCCTGCCCAAAGTTTAATAAGGACATGGACACCTGACTTTTAACCGCTGCACCTTCCCATTGATCTAGGGTGTCATCGTATTGCTTTAATTCATACTTTTCATTGGTGAAATATTTAACGGTTTCATAATTAAGCATACCGTCGACAGCAAAACTATTAGCTTTCGATTCTTGCGCGTTCATCTCATGGCGATAATGCATACGCCAATTAGTAACAAGTAAAGTAAAAGTAATATAAAGAGCAACCGTTGAGAAAGTAACAATGGCAAAATGTGGCTCAT
>NW_014592232.1:0-834 GCF_000485595.1 Priapulus caudatus | reverse complement strand
ATGCAGCGACATCTTCGGCTTGCCGCGTGACTGCGACCATCGCTCGATGATCTTACCCCACGTGAACCACGGATTCGCCAGCGGGTTCCGCACCTTCCTGCAACAGCCAATCAGCATTCAGCCACGCGCTCGCGAACGGGCGACGGTCAGGGAACGATGCCACGATGAGACTGTTATCCCGCCGCCCCCGAGCTCGGATAAAAACTCGGAGCTCAGGCTCATGCTCGAGCTCATGCACGTCGCCCCGTAGTGGGCAGACTGAACAGGGGAGATATCGTGTTTGAGAGAGAGAGATGGATAGTTATGAGTTGCGTGGGTACGCAACTCATCGTTTGATTTGCGTTTGGGACGCAAGTTTTCACGCTTGAAAAGTCATGTTGAGTTTTGCAAGTTTGCAATCACAGTTTTAGTTTTGCACGCTTTTAGTTCTTTTAGTTTTTAAAGCTTTTAGTTTTGCATGCTTTTAGTTTTGCACAGTTTTAGTTCTGCAGTTGCAGTTTTAGTTTTTCACAATTTTAGTTTTGCAATCACAGCAGTGCAGGCAGACCCCTACACTGCTATAACATCCTAAACCCTAACCCTATCGGAGCCCTGTAGCACCCCATAACCCTAACCCTAACCCTATTGGAGCCCCGTAGCACCCCCTAACCCTATTGGAGCCCCGTAGCACACCCTAACCCTATTGGAGCCCCGTAGCACACCCTAACCCTATTGGAGCCCCGTAGCACCCCCTAACCCTAACCCTATCAGAGCCCCGTAGCACCCCCTAACCCTAACCCTATCAGAGCCCCGTAGCACCCCCTAACCCTAACCCTATCAGAGCCCTGTAGCACC
>NW_014592231.1:0-834 GCF_000485595.1 Priapulus caudatus | reverse complement strand
GAGAGAGAGAGAGAGAGAGCGAGAGAGTGTGTGTGTGTGAGCTGTGCGCAGCGCCGCGCTCTGATGCGTTGCCGTTTCGCAAAGACGTTGGTTGCATCAGCTACCTGAATACCGTAGAGTGCCATCGTGAAGCGCTTCGGCGAAAATTGCGTCGCAGGAACGGCGGCGTTACGGGCGTAGAGTACGTGTGTTGGGTTGCGTTCCCCGCCGCCAGATCACTGCCCCGGCGTGAGGGTGTGGGCGCGTTCACTGCGGTTTATAGCATCTGTTAGCGGATTCGACGAATTCGTTACTACAATAATTGATCGCGATTAGTGACTCAGCTCACTGGCGTGTAATAACAATAATCATATCCGAAACGCAGGCGTCTGTTAAGTACGCTACGGCGCTTACAACGTCTGCCAACCTGCGATTGCATAATTAACAATAAACGCATCGGAAACGGGTATACTTGCGGTGCCGTTGCTTGCCCCTCCCCTCCCCCGCAACACCCACACGTCGCTACCCTCCCACCTAGCGCGAGCCATTTCTTTTTGCTGAGAAGTTCTGCGATTGGCGATTTCCAATTCGGGGTCGACTAATTGTTCCGTGTCTTCGGTCGATCGTACGTAGGTATGCGAGCGCCGGTAGCTAACGAGGTCGGTATAGCGTGTGCTTGGGGGCAAGAGCGCCGCATGGCGCGTGCGTGTTCACTCTGTGTCGGTGGCAGTTTTCGACCAACTGATTAACATCGAAGCGGCCATAAATTTACAGGAGTTGGTTCGTAGCTGCTACTGTCACCGAGCCGCACCGCATGAGCGTATAGGGCGCCTGGGTTTTTGGTTTGAGAATGTG
>NW_014592230.1:0-834 GCF_000485595.1 Priapulus caudatus | reverse complement strand
TAACACCAATAACCATGTTGTTAACTAATGAACGCATGGTTCCAGCCATAGCCATTGAACCTTTGCTGTCGTCATTAGGCGCAAAGTTAAGTGCGTTGTCTTCTTGTTTAACACTAACTGCTTCGTGTAACTCTAGAGACAAAGTTCCTACTTTACCTTTCGCTGTAATAGATTGACCACTGATGTTAATTTCTACACCAGATATCAATTCGACAGGTTTTTTTGCAATACGTGACATTGTTCTACTCTATATGTATGTATCTAAATTTAATCTGTTCTTACGAAACAGTACAAAGAATCTCGCCGCCACGGCCAGAAGCACGTGCAGCACGATCAGTCATCACACCAGCCGAAGTTGATACGATAGCAACACCTAAACCATTTAAAATTGTAGGTATCTCATCTTTGTTTTTGTATATACGTAAACCAGGACGACTAATTCGTTTCAAATCATCAATAACTGGGCGACCTTCATAGTATTTCAAGGTAACTGTTAATGTTGGCTTTACTTCGTTATCAGCGGAGAAGCTTGTAATAAAACCTTCGTCCAATAAAACTTTTGCAATGGCTTGCTTCAATTTTGAAGAAGGCATTGTTACATCGAACTTCGATGCTGATTGTGCGTTGCGTATGCGTGTAAGCATGTCCGCTATAGGATCTGTCATCATAATGAATTACCTCTACCAACTCGCCTTAACTAGACCAGGAATATCACCACGCATAGCTGCTTCACGTAATTTATTTCTGCATAAACCAAATTTACGGAATACACCGTGTGGACGTCCAGTAATACGACAGCGGTTACGACCACGTGAACGACTAGAATCTCTTGGC
>NW_014592229.1:0-834 GCF_000485595.1 Priapulus caudatus | reverse complement strand
AGAGTGAAGGAATCAGTAGATCCAAGCATCTTGTCACGACTGACAAAATTCTCTAGCTGGATCGCTGTAGTTCGAGCCATTGCCAGACTCCGGAGAAGAGCTAAAGGTAGTAAGGATAAGAGTATTGCGAACGTTCAAGAGCGACAGGGAGCAATCTTATTCCTGGTCAGGTTGGTGCAGGAACAAGAGTTCAAGGAGAAACCTCCTGTCAAAGACCTGGAGTAAGGAAGGGCCCAAAACAATCCATCGCACTAAATGAGAATGGTGTAGACGACTCGACGCGATCTTCTGGTAGATCTGCCATCTTTTGTTCTTGAGTAGGTCGTCGATTCTTCCTGCAGACTACACATTTATGGATAAGATCAGATGTCACCCTACCGCAACTGATGATCCAAAATCCATTTGCTCTAATTTCGTTGAGAGTAATACCACGGCCTTGATGGTACACCATCTGGTGATAATAAGCTGCAATAAGCTTCGAAATGTGACTGTTCTTGGGTAAAATGATTGGATGTTTGACCTTGAATGGGAGTGACGAGTTTCTCAGGCGGCCTCCTACACGTATTATCCCATGATCGTCGGTAAAGGGGAAAGCAAAATCGCAAAGAGTTTAAGAGATATGGTCTCCTGTTCACCTGTCTATGCTCCAGAGCTGTTCACATAGAGTTCCTGGATGATCTCACGACTGACGCCTTTATCAATGGGCTCAGGTGCTTCATCGCCATACGAGGGAAAGTTCGTCAGATCCGATCGGATCAAGGTAGTAACTTTGTGGGGGCAAAAAATGAATTGAGTGCAGCCTTGAAAGAGCTGGACAAGGAAAGGCTATCGTCT
>NW_014592227.1:0-835 GCF_000485595.1 Priapulus caudatus | reverse complement strand
TACCTGAACAAAAGCTTATCATCGCGGGCGATATTGCCTTTAATGAGCGCATGTTACCCGTGTTTGAAGATACCGATACCGCTGGCTGGATTGCAACATGGGACAAATTCTCTGCGCTTAAACCAGAGATAATCATTCCTGGTCATGGACACGCCACCACACTGGATGTCGTCACCCAATACACCAAGGATTACTTAGTCTATATGCGTGATGCGATCGGAAAAATCATTGAAGACGGTGGCACGCTAACGGATGCTTATAAGCTCGACCAATCCGCCTTTGCAGAATTTGACACCTACAACTTTCTAGCACGCAGAAATGCCGCCAGAATTTTCCGTTCAATGGAATTTGAATAGATTCATGATAGTTTACTGCAACACAAAGAAGCCCGGCTGAAGAAATAACGGACAAAAAAAAGGCCACCCAATTAAACCGGTGACCCTTAAAATTTAAAACACGCCCCATTAATAACAATGGGGTTTATTACTCACAAAAAGTTCAATCTAACGATTACGCACAAAACGACGAATTTCAGCCACATGACGACGGCTTACTTCTAGCTCATCTTCAATTTGATCAATCGTTACTTTTATACGTCCGATGGGTGTTTTCGCCAAACCGGTAATACGGCTCTTTGCGACCAAGGCATTGCGATGAATACGAATAAAACGTGCGGCAAGGTCTGTCTCAAGTGACTTGAGTGACTCTTCGATAATCACCTCGCCTTTCTTGTGACGTACCGTGACGTACTTTTGATCCGCTTGGAAGTAATACACGTCTTCTATTGGTATCAATTCCAAGTTTCCGCGCATACGAGCACAAATATGCTTACGCT
>NW_014592226.1:0-835 GCF_000485595.1 Priapulus caudatus | reverse complement strand
CAGATCACATGCACGCACGCACGCACGTCAATGTCAGATCACATGCACGCGCGCGCGCACGTTAATGTCAGATCACATGCACGCACGCGCGCACGCACGCACGCACGCACGCACACACGTTAATGTCAGATCACATGCACGCACGCACACACGTCAATGTCAGATCACATGCACGCACGCACGCACACACGTTAATGTCAGATCACATGCTCGCACGCACGCACGCACGCGCACGTTAATGTCAGATCACATGCATGCACGCACGCACGCAGGCACGCACGTTAATGTCAGATCACATGCATGCACGCACGCACGCACGCACGTCAATGTCAGATCACACGCACGCACGCACGTTAATGTCAGATCACATGCACGCACGCACGCACGCACGTTAATGTCAGATCACATGCACGCACGCGTTAATGTCAGATCACATACGATACATGCACTCATGCACGCACGCATGTTAATGTCACATCACACGCACACACGCATGCACGCACACATTAATGTCAGATCACACACACGCACACACGCACACACGCATGCACGCACATTTTAATGTCAGATTACACACACGCACGCACGCACGCACGCACGCACGCACGCACAGGTTTATATGTCAGATCACACACACGCACGCACACATGCACGCACACATTAATGTCAGATCACATGCACGCATACAGGCACGCGCGCACGCACGCACACGTTAATGTAAGATCACACACACGCACACACGCGTGCACGCACATTTTAATATCAGATCACACACACACACACGCACGCACGCACGCACAGGTTAATGTCAGATCACATGCACGCACACACACAC
>NW_014592225.1:0-835 GCF_000485595.1 Priapulus caudatus | reverse complement strand
GAGGGAGGTAGTAGAGTAAGTAGTAAGTGAGCGAGTAAAGACAGTTAACCTGCTAGCAGAGTAGTACATCACATACCAGGTACGAGTGAGCGCACGCGCGCGGGGGTGGAGGGAGGTAGTAGAGTAAGTAGTAAGTGAGCGAGTAAAGACAGTTAACCTGCTAGCAGAGTAGTACATCACACACAGGTACGAGTGAGCGCGCGCGTGCGGGGGCGGAGGAGGTAGTAGAGTAAGTAGTGAGTGAGCGAGTAAAGACAGTTAACCTGCTAGCAGAGTAGTACATCACACACAGGTACGAGCGAGCGCGCACGGGCGCGGGGGTGGAGGAGGTAGTAGAGTAAGTAGTGAGTGAGCGAGTAAAGACAGTTAACCTGCTAGCAGAGTAGTACATCACACACAGGTACGAGCGAGCGCGCGCGCGGGGGTGGAGGAGGTAGTAGAGTAAGTAGTAAGTGAGCGAGTAAAGACAGTTAACCTGCTAGCAGAGTAGTACATCACACACAGGTACGAGTGAGCGCGCGCGCGCGGGGGCGGAGGAGGTAGTAGAATAAGTAGTGAGTGAGCGAGTAAAGACAGTTAACCTGCTAGCAGAGTAGTACATCACACACAGGTACGAGTGAGCGCACGCGCGGGGGCGGGGGAGGTGGTAGTAGAGTAAGTAGTGAGTGAGCGAGTAAAGACAGTTAACCTGCTAGCAGAGTAGTACATCACACACAGGTACGAGCGAGCGCGCGCGCGGGGGTGGAGGAGGTAGTAGAGTAAGTAGTGAGTGAGCGAGTAAAGACAGTTAACCTGCTAGCAGAGTAGTACATCACACACAGGTATGAGAGAGCGC
>NW_014592224.1:0-835 GCF_000485595.1 Priapulus caudatus | reverse complement strand
CTGCAAGCAGTTATTGCAAAAAGTAAGCTTATGAGGAAAAAAGTAAAGGGGTTTACACGAGACATTATAGTAAGTTCCTGTAATTAAATATTATTAACTTCGTTATTATAACCGGACAGCTTGTCATTGCTCAAAAAAGCACTAGCTTATCTTAATAGTAAACAAACATTCATTTATTTGATACTAAAAAGTTACTTCTGTGTATGACGAGGATCTATGTACAGGCGATCTATTCCAGGGTGAATAATACACGAAAGTATAACGCAGCATTCATTAGCAAAAAATTCACAAAAGAAACAGTAATTTTATTACTAGCAGATTAGAATCATCCCCTATCCCAATGATAGCTTTATTTTTTTGGACAAGTTCCTATGAAACTGCACGAGTCCCATTACTTATGAATCAAATATTTTTAGTCCTATTCCCCGTGTTTGCATTGATCATTGTCGGCTATCTCTACCGATTGTGGCGACCCGTGGATCTTGCATCAACTAATCGCATGAATTTAGAAATATTTGTTCCCGCCTTATTGCTAGATGTCTTGGCAAAAAAAGATTTTGATATTGTCTCGTATCAGTGGATTGCAATTGCCTGTTTATTGGCAACCTTACTTTCAGGTGCATTTGCCTGGGACTTGGACGCTCACTAAAATTATCATCGAAGATGTTTATTCCCTCAATGATGTTTAATAATTCGGGCAATATGGGCTTGCCTTTGGCTTTATTAGCCTTTGGTGAACCTGCCTTAGGTGCAGCAGTTATTCTCTTCTTGGTCAGCACCTTATTACACAGCACCCTCGGCGCCCTTATTGTCGGTGGGCGAGTGTCCTTGTGGC
>NW_014592222.1:0-836 GCF_000485595.1 Priapulus caudatus | reverse complement strand
CTCTCTCTCTCTCTCTCTCTCTCTCTCTCTCTCTCTCTCTCTTCTCTCTCTCTCTCTCTCTCTCTCTCTCTCTCTCTCTCTCTCTCTCTCTCTCTCTCTCTCTCTCGAGCGCGTGCGCATCCTACGGTAATTATCTCTCGTTTCAAATAACGTTTAATAGTTTTATTGGGGAGGAGCGGGAGGTAGCGGAGATGTCGATATCAGGCGCGATTAGATTCCACTTATCGATGCGCTTTCGCACTGTTGTTGCCGCTGCTACTGCCAGATGGCACTCGTTTTTCTATCATCGTTATATGACCATCAAACGATTTTTTTCGTAAAATTTATATATCCGTGTCGGGTCTATTTATATCAGTTATGTGTGAGCGCCGTGTCATTACCACGCCCCAGCGGAAGGCCGTGGCTCCATGCGAGCAATTGTCATCACCGCCGCCTATTGTTATCGTTGCTATTGGCAACGCCCACGGCGATGGACGCGTGGCGGTGTAATTTTGTCATTGTTATGCGTCAATTTGCGTGCTCACCGTTTGATCGTAAATTTGCAGGAATGGTTAGCGCTGGTGCCGGACGGGCGAAGCAGCCGGGAGCACCGACACACTATCATCTTACAGGTTAGCGTGTGAGACACAGTGCTGCATCCCTGACTGGCTTCATACGTAACGTCATTCCTGTTCATCTGATCTTCGCAGGTAAGTGTCTCGACATATAATATAACACTTGTACTGTAATACATTTGAGATAAATAAATACTATGTATATAGTATTTATAGTATTTATATAGTATAGTATAATATACTTTGAGTTATATATATATAATTATATAGATGTATATATAT
>NW_014592220.1:0-836 GCF_000485595.1 Priapulus caudatus | reverse complement strand
TAACATAACGGGAATTAATCCCACCAACATAATGGCCAGCGCAGGCAATGCCGCGCGCTGCCACAGGCCTTCAGAGCTAAGCTCAAACACACGCACTGCCAGCGTATTGAAGCCGAAGGGACGCGTCATCAGCGTGATAGGCAGCTCTTTCATGACATCCACAAACACCAGCACCATGGCCGTTAGGATGCCACGCTGCACAATTGGCAAATGTACCCGTCGCAACACCTGCAGGCCCGTCAAACCGAGGCTGTGTGCAGCATCATCAATGGAGGGAGTAATACGCAGGTAATTATTCTCAATCGGTGAATAGGCTACCGCCATAAAGCGCACACCGTAGGCCATCAACATGATCAAAAAGGTGCCCTGCAGCCAGCTCGCCGGGATTCCTGCATCCTGCAACCAGTGATTGAGCATCGAAATCGGAGCAAATAGCCCAATCGCCAAAACAGTGCCCGGCAGCGCATAACCCAGCGTGCTGGTGCGCACGGCAAAACGTGTTGGCAGTGACTGATTAATACGCGCACCGTAGGCCAGCAGCAGCGCCAGCACCGCAATCAGCGCCGTGGACAAGGAGGCCAGCGATAAGGTACTCCAGATATAGCCAAAGAAATGAGCGTTAAGATCACGACTAAGGTTTGGCATCGCCCAGCTCAGCAGTCGTAGGCTGGGCATTACAAAGGCGAACAAAAACACCAGCGCGCAAAGCAGCAGCGCTGCCCAGCAACGCTTACCTGTCAGCACAAAACGCGACGATGCCAGACTGGCATGTTGCGACTGAGAATAACGCTGTGCAGCGCGGCTGCGGCGCTCGATCACCATAATGACAATCACAG
>NW_014592219.1:0-836 GCF_000485595.1 Priapulus caudatus | reverse complement strand
ATCTCAAGTATTGACCATGTTGTTCTTACCGTAAAAAATATCCCTATAAGCATAGAATTTTATGCACGCGTTTTAGGCATGCGAGCAATTCAATTCGGCGATGCATATAAAAACCCACGTATTGCTTTAAAGTTTGGCCAGCAAAAAATTAATTTACATGAGGCTGGCGATGAGTTTGAACCGAAAGCACGAACACCAACACCGGGCTCGGCTGATTTATGTTTAATTACTGAAAATGATTTAGCACAAGCAATGGCTTACATGGAAAGTTGCAACGTTGAAATTATTGAAGGTCCCGTAGAACGTACAGGCGCAGTAGGAAAACTACAGTCCTTTTATATTCGCGACCCTGATTTTAATTTAATAGAAATTTCCAATCAGATTTAAAGCGTCTTTTTCTTAGAGATTATTTCTATTACGCGCGAAGCGGCAACAAAACCAAACGTTCCCGTAACGACCACTACCGAACCGTAACCAAGCGCACAGTCCAACGATAGTCCTGAAACACCAGGCTTTTGATAACCCACATTTCCATCTTTATCAGGGTAACGTTGCTGCTCTGTCGAATAAACACAAGGCAAACCAAAACTGCGTTTAAGATTACGCGAAAAATTATGTACCTGACGCAACGCTAAGCGCACAGCTGAAGCAAGCGGGTCATTCCAAGTTCGAGATAAATCTTTTATTTCTACTTGCGTCGGATCAATTAAACCACCCGCACCACCAGTGGCAACAACCTTCAATTTATGCTTTTTACAAAAATTCATCATCAAGGATTTGTACTTAATGCGGTCAATAGCATCGACAATACAATCGTATTTCTGTTCGGGATGCGG
>NW_014592218.1:0-836 GCF_000485595.1 Priapulus caudatus | reverse complement strand
CCCTCCTCTCTCTCCTTTCTCCCCTCTCTCTCTCTCAATCTCTCTTTCTCTCTCATTCTCTCTCTCCCTCTCTACCTTCACCTCGCCCCTCTCTCCCTCCCCCGTCTCTCCCTCGCCCTCTCTCTCCCCCCTCTCCCACTCCCTCCATTTGACTCTCTTTCTCTCACCGAGCGTGGGAATGTCGGGCCAGCCCTACCAGTGATCTCTAACCCCGAGGAGAAGGTTGAGGAGTAGGTTGAGGAGGAGTTACTTTTTTTTTGATTAGTTTTATTATGTATTCATTAGTTTCTTTTTATTCTGTTAGTTTTATTACGTATTCACGAGTTACTTTTCATTCTATTAGTTCTATTATGTATTCATGAATAACTTTATTCTATTAGTTCTATTACGTATTCATGAGTTACTTTTCATTCTATTCGTTCTATTACGTAACGATTTATGACGTTGTTTGCGACACTGATGACGACGTTGTTGCGACACTGATGACGTCGTTGTTGCGACACTGATGACGTTGTTGTTTGCGACACTGATGACGTCATTGTTTGTGACACTGATGACGTTGCGTGCGTGCACACAGAGCATGAAGCTGGATGTGGAGACAGAGAGACACGCCCTGCAGACGTCTCGCGGCGACCTCGATTCCCTGTTCGTCGACACGGCGAAGAAACTAGAGGAAGAGAAGAAGGAGAGGAAGGTACGGTGGTAGTAAAGAGAGGAGGAGAGGAAGGTACGGTGGTCGTAAAGAGAGGAGGAGAGGAAGGTACGGTGGTCGTAAAGAGAGGAGGAGAGGAAGGTACGGTGGTCGTAAAGAGAGGAGGAGAGGAAGGTACGGTGGT
>NW_014592217.1:0-836 GCF_000485595.1 Priapulus caudatus | reverse complement strand
GTGTTGTTGTGTGTGTGTGTGTGTGTGTGTGTGTGTGTGTGTTTGGAGGCGTAACAGGAGCTGTCGTGAATGTGTGGGGGGGGGTGTCGTGCCTATGTAGACATGACCCAGCTTTGAGGAATCTGGGCACAATTGCTTCTAAGCTACGCCTGGCGGCCTCATCCCAGCCTGTTCCTATACTCCTCCCTTAGCCATTTTTGTTCCTTGTCCTTGCTTTTTCGCTTCTCACTACGCGGCGAGAAGGTGCGTGGCTTCGTCTTACGACGTGAAACAGTCGTAGAGCCTGTTCGTGCTAACCCCAACCCTAATCCTAACCCTAACGCCCAACCCTGACCATAAACATGATCCTAACCGCAACCTAGTCACACGTTACATTTCCGCTTCTCACTATGTGGCGATAAGGTGCGTGGCTTCGTCTTGCGACGTGAGACAGTACGCCGTAGAGCTTGGTTGGGTTAGGTGTGGACCGTCGTTTTCGGGTTCATGCCGCCCTGGTGAAACGTACAATGAGCAGGCGATGCCTTGCTTGGGATTCTAGCCGCGTAGATCCGTTGATCCGTTACCACCGCCGCCGCCATTTGTAGACGCGACGGGGAAAGGCAATCGATTTACTGACTGAAACACGTTTGTTTCGAGGCTAATTTAATTCGTTAGATCGAGTTCGTATATATAGCAAGAGCACATATAGACGCTGTTATGCTAGTATAGTACTGTTATTGTATGTGTTACAGGGGCGGATTCCCGGCTTTGCAGGTAGAAGGGGGCGTCGCTGCAAGGTTACAAAGCCCGTGGCGGGAGGGGAAGGGGGAGGTTCGGGGGGTGGGAACTTAATTCTT
>NW_014592216.1:0-836 GCF_000485595.1 Priapulus caudatus | reverse complement strand
GAGAGAGAGAGAGAGAGAGAGAGAGAGAGAGAGAGAGAGAGAGAGAGAGAGAGAGAGAGAGAGAGAGAGAGAGAGAGAGAGAGAGAGAGAGAGAGAGAGAGAGAGAGAGAGAGAGAGAGAGAGAGAGAGAGAGAGAGAGATCTCGCAAGCTGTCACAGGGTTCCGTTGAAATAAATATCGTCGATAGATAGTTATGGTTCTATCATCAGTCTAAAATGTCACAACATTTGCAGTGCAACTTCAGAAGCTATTACATGTTACACTCGTAACCACTTGTGTTGTTTCTGACATTGGGCCCAAGGTCGGCTACTATGGATGTGTTTTTTAAGATAGAAGCTGTTGGATACTATGTAGGGCTATAGAGAGATCTGTGTATAGTCTGTGAATGCTACCGCATGTTCAGACCATATTTGGGTCATGGCGAAAAGGTTCTTGTCTGAATCCTAACATATAAGGTATGGGTGAGTTTCAAGACTAGCAATTAATCAGAGCCAATATAATTATTTTCTACTTCAATCTCTCGACTTAATGGCATGAATTAGGTGTATTGTTAGTGTCACACATCTATCCATTCTTTCGTAATTGAAAAAGTAAAATGACATGAATTGATAAATTATGTGAAGGAGAAATAAGTGAATGTCTTTACCTTTCAGCATTATTATCTAGTAAGATTATAGCAATCTTACGGAATAAAATAACGAATATGCCCTCAATAGGACTTAATAGCGCACGTACTTTGCTTAAAAACGAACCATTAATGATTACGTGTCATTTTGAAATACAAGGGCATTAACTCTCCGTAGTATTTACTATCAAGCGCGCCATTTATGTGTGTG
>NW_014592215.1:0-836 GCF_000485595.1 Priapulus caudatus | reverse complement strand
CATAGGAAAGCGTATATACGTATGTCGTATTTGTTACAGATGCAAGCAGAACAGGCTGGAATAACTTAACGTTGCCACTCGATACATCAATTATTTAATGCCAGGTGCTGTCGATTACAGCAAAAATACGCTTGCCTATTTTGAGATCATGGTTTTCTCAGCCGTGAGACCATTACATAATTATGAATTCATATTTATCTTGTGTTAAATCCAAGTTAAATATGAATTCGTAGTTTTCAACGAAATCCAATAAACTTATTTCATTTATTACATAATTTTCTCTTTGTTGCTTGTTGCTCTTTGCCGAATGCTTGATTATTTTAAGACTTCGACAAACGTCCTGTCGTGTATATCGTCCAGTTAGTATTAGCCACTCCAGCAGAGTCGCAGTTGTGAACCAAGTTGATTTACGTGCGTAGACGTAAGACTAAGGTTAGTAGTATATTAATTATTGTTATTATTTATTATTATTATTATAATTAAAATTAAAATTAAAATTAATTATTATTAGTTAAGGTTATTAGTAAGGTTAGTAGCGTGCTTTTGGAAGCAGCGCGCTTACCTTTCCCGCTAGGTGTTCTGTTTGAACCGACTGCTGCGAACAGTCGCAGCTGCAGGCCGGCGGTGACGTCATTCCGTCCAACTTCTCCCAGATAGCGTCTAGTTTCTCCTCCATGGCGCTCATCCGTGAGTCACGCTCGTCCTGCTCCGCATCGGTTGCCATGGTACCGATAGCCACCGCCAGCAGCCACACAGACACTGCTCCCCTCATGCCAATCATTCCTGTTCAGAACAGAGGAGAAACTTAAAGGAAGCATAGAATAACATATATTATT
>NW_014592214.1:0-836 GCF_000485595.1 Priapulus caudatus | reverse complement strand
TATCTCCGAAAACAGAATATATTAATAAAGATAAAGGTTAAATCGGTGAATTTTACAACAAGTTTTATTCTAAAATTACATGTAGAAATAGACCTACACATAATATGTTACCAGGTGTTTGAAATGATAAATAATTACGTAATATTTATTTTAATCCGCAATATTATATCACTCACGAAAAGTTCGTATGTGCTCCAAGATTCGAGATATATATAGCAATAGTTCAAACCACAGTTCCCAGGTGGCACACTTTGTGACGTCCACACTTCGGCCAACTGTATTGTAAGCCAAAAATGATTTCCTAGATCTGCATGTTTTAATGGATGCGGTGATTTTGCCAACGTTTTCTATTCAATTGTTTCAGATAGGACAGAAGGATGGAAGGGGGGAGCAGAAGCTGGCTGTGAGAACGGAGCGCGAGGGGCGAGAAAGGGAGAAAGTGGTGTGAGAAGGAGGAGGGTGCTGAGAATGCTGTGGAGACAGGAGGAGGGGTGGAGAGGCGAGAACGCTGGTGGCAGAGCAGGAGAGGGCGGAGAAGTGGTGGAGGAGCGCGGAGTGCGGGAGAAGGGAGAACGGAGGATGGGGCGGAGAAGCTGCGTTGCGAGAGATCCTATATATGGTATAGCGAGATATGATAATAATTTTTTCAACAAAAACTGTTAAAATGATATAGATATAAACTAAATCAGAGGCCTGTTTCTATGATCGCTTCCTATACAATGCTATCATATTACAGTGATACAGTGATATACATTACATAAACGTATCGATAATAGGCGTGTTCACACACAAGAAAACCGCGATGCTAATCGCGATGAAATACCGTTTGTGTCGTT
>NW_014592213.1:0-836 GCF_000485595.1 Priapulus caudatus | reverse complement strand
GTATATATATATATATACCGCTTTGCGCGACAGGGTCTTTTGTGCGCGGAGGAAAATGGACGCCATTGTTGTAGTAACGGCAGACGGACGGAAAGAAACGGATGAAAGGGAAAGCGCGTTGTTGCTCGAGATTATAGCAATCGGAGCGGATGTATATATACAATGAAAGCGATTTAATATTCTTTCGGGGGAACGGTGGTGGGTGGGGGGGGGGAGTTCTTTCTGCAAACGTTCCCTTCAGCATTGCATGTTTTTTCTCCCGCATCCGAATCCCTCGTCACTATTTTTAGTCGGGCGTTCAGTGTTCGTGTGAAACAGACGTCTTAATTATTCTATGTAAGAAATGAGAGCAATTAGATTCATTGTATTCAAGGACGCGCGCACGACAGCCGATCACGCACGCTCGTGTAGGCAGGCGTAAGGTAACAGCTCCGTAATGAGAGTCGTCTGACTCTGCGATTTCTCTGACGTCACGGCATCGTCTGCGATTTCCCTGACGGCACGGCATAATAGGGTCTTCATAGCTGTGACGTGTGTGTGACGTGTGCGTGCGTGTGTGCGTGTGTGCGTGCGTGCGCGCGCGTGCTTGCGTGCGTGCGTGCGTGCGTGCGTGCGTGTGTGTGAGAGAGAGCGGCGGATCCGGGTGTGTGTCAATGAGGCGGTGAATCCCGCACATGCAGCTCTCTCGTTCATCGGAGACTACCGAGGTCTGCTTGACGTGAGATAATCTATGCGTGAGAGAGAGGGAGAGGGAAAGGGGGAGAGAGGCAGAGAGACAGAGAGACAGAGAGAGGCAGAGAGAGCGAGAGAGAGAGAGAGAGGCAGAGAGGCAGAGA
>NW_014592212.1:0-836 GCF_000485595.1 Priapulus caudatus | reverse complement strand
TATATATATATATATATATATATATATATATATATATATATATATAATCAATACTGTCGTGTTTGGATTTCAGAATACTGTTAGACGGTTTTTTACGAGACGTATATTGCATGCGTGCGCGTTCAATAGATCGAGAAACCATGACGTAGGATTTTAACTATTCTGTATTTGCGATGTTTTCAACGAAACTACCCATGCTGAAACCTAATTGAAAATGTCTGAAACGTAACAAATAAATGTAATTTCGCCTTCACAATACCGTAATTGCACGCATGAAAACGCGAGATGAAGAGTTACAAGAAGGAATGGGTAATTGGCATCCACGACACACCTATAAGAAAGTGCCGATCTTTAGACTTCCCCGCGCACAGAGCGATGAAAACCTGTTTATTTCAACAAGTTCAACCTTTGAGAACACCCGAGTCACGAAGTGTGTCGAGAATTACTAGAATTATTGCACATAAAGACACCCACATAAAATCATACCACGTGCAAAACATTAAAAACTAGCAAAAGTTAATTACCCCCCGCGGTTGCGTGTCGTGAGTCAGAGCTCTTGTTCAGAGAGTATAATAATAACCGGAGCGAATGTTGTGAACGCGGTGCTTTCTACTTGTCGCCCACTTGGCAATTAAGGTCGTGACTTGTAATGTCGTCATCGTTAATGACGTGTAAACAGCTGTGACATTTAGCGATGTTCTCAGATCAAATAGAGTTTCCAACTAATAAGTGCGACGCGCGCGTCTACGTATTAGTACTATTAGTTGTGATACCAGAAACGTAAACATATCTACTGTATGTATATATATATATATATATATATATATATATATATA
>NW_014592211.1:0-836 GCF_000485595.1 Priapulus caudatus | reverse complement strand
TTAAATCTATCCCGTCATGATGTCACAGGTTAAATCTATCCCATCATAATATCACAGGTTAAATCTATCCCGTCATGATGTCACAGGTTAAATCTATCCCGTCATGATGTCACAGGTTAAATCTATCCCGTCATGATGTCACATGTTAAATCCATCCCGTCATGATCTCACAGGTTCAATCTATCCCGTCATGATGTCACCGGTTAAAGGATAGGAGTTTACGCACTTGTGCATCATCGTACGGGCCGATTAGATTTAAAGCCGGTGATCATCATGGACAGGTGATTTAGATTTTAACTGCTGACATCATGACGGGATTGGATTTAACAGGGTGTGACATCATGACGGGATAGAATTTACGACCTGTGACATTCATGAACGGGGTTAGATGGTTAGAAACCTGTGACATCATGACCGGGATGGAGTTTAACATGTGAGGGATCATGAACGCGCGGGGATAGATTTAACCGGGTGACAATCATGGGACGGGATTAGATTTCAACTGTGACAATCATGAAGCGGGTATGGACTCCTTCTAAGGCATGTGACATCATGACCGGGGATTAGCATTTAACCCCCTGTGGGACATCTATGACGTGATAGATTCTAACCCTGCCTGGACACTCATGGACGCGGGAATATGGGATAGGTACTAACCCGTGTGATCTCATGAACGGCGATGGATTCTACTAGTGTGACATCATGGGCAGGGATAGAATTTAACGGAGCTGGACGTCGGATGACGGGATAGATGTATAATCCGTGTGACATCATGACGGGATGGATCTTAACCTGTCGACACTCCATGACGCGGGAGTAGAGGCGGGGATTATAGA
>NW_014592210.1:0-836 GCF_000485595.1 Priapulus caudatus | reverse complement strand
CGATGAGGTAATAAGGAATCGCCATACGCGAATACGGTGGTTCAGGCTCATCACCAATGATTGTGATGGCTGCTTCAGGGTCGGAATTTCGAAGGGTTTCAGCGGCGACAACACCGGCAGGACCCGCACCAATAATAATATGTTGCATAACTTTTAGCGCTCTTAAAAATAGAAACACACCCTCTCTTTTCACAGAGAGGGTGCATTGGTTTGCTTATAACGACAGGCGTTGAAGCGTTTCGGCGGTGGGCTCACCGGCAGGTGACCAGCCACGTACTTCATAGTATTTCGGCAACATGTCACCCAGGCGATTGACCTGACCATCCGTCGGCCCGCCTTTTACGGCTTCTTCGAGCAGGCGCTTGGGCAGTTTGTCGTCATCGGCGGTGAAACCGGCCGCCTGATTGAACAGACGCTCCATGTTCCAGATACGTTCACATCGATACCTTTACCAACGCACCATGTATTAAGCAAGCCACCGGCTTTTTCATTCAGCATGCGCGGCACCATGCGGTTACCCATTTCAACGACAGACAGTTTGACGCCTCGACGAACCAGTGCTTCGAGAATGATACAGCCGATAAAACCGGCACCGATTAAAACAACATTAGCGCCTGGTTGCGCGCGCTGAATAATTGCGCGGGCATCCGCTAATGTCCAGCAGGAACTCACCTGAGGTAGATCCAAACCCGGAATCGGCGGGCTAATCGGCCTCGAACCAGTGGCGAGTAATAACTTGTCATAGCTGCGGCTAGTACCATCGGCTAGCGTGACCTGTTTCGCAGCGGAATCGACCTTATCGACTCTTTGCTGCACCAGTTCGATATTCTGTTCGC
>NW_014592209.1:0-836 GCF_000485595.1 Priapulus caudatus | reverse complement strand
TGTACATAATTTTAGCTGACTCAAACACAGCACACATATTAGCAGTACCTGAAGGGCGATTGAGCCTCACCTTATCGATGCCTTTACCTCCTGCATCCTGACTATGCTTGATCACTTTTGTCTGTGACGTCAAGGCAGAATTATCTGCCATTGCCGCAACCGACAGCAGCAGCAAACTCAACAAAACACGTATAAACCATTTAATTAACATTACATTTCCTCTTGAAAAGTAGACACAAGCCTTTATTCATTCTAATTATTCAGACTACCTATTTCTACAGGATCCATACCAAGCGGTATAAGAAGGGTCACACAAGTACCATTCTTAGTGCTAGTCACCATAAACTCCGCCATAATCTTTTTCGCTCGATAACGCATATTGTTCAGACCATTACCAACGCCTTTTTTCTCATCAAAACCTTTGCCATTATCTCGCACCTCTATTTTTATGTGACCAGTATCATCTGCATTGGTTTCAAACACAGCCGATAAGCGGATACATTTAGCTCCAGAATGTTTCAGCGCATTCGTCACGGCTTCTTGCAGTATGCGTAACAAATTTAAAGCACGCTCTGGACCAAAATCATCGACAGGGGGAAAGTCGGCCACATGCCATTCAAGTTCGATATTACACGCTTCTAAGGCGCCACTGATTCGGGTACGAAACATACCCAACATCGCTGGCAAATCGCCACTGGTACTACCTAAAGAATCAATCATGAGTCGCAAATCATTAAGTGCACTGTAGGCTGATTCTTGTAGATGATGATGGTCAATATTGCCACTCTCTAACTGTCGCAACATACTGGTAAGATAAACACCAATGCCATCATGCA
>NW_014592208.1:0-837 GCF_000485595.1 Priapulus caudatus | reverse complement strand
TGTTAGTACGCCGACGATACGGCGCGGCGTGTGCTGTGCGCACGTGCGTGGGTGCTCCGTGCGCGCGTGCGTAGTGGTGCGTGCCCCACTAGCACGGGCATTTCTACTCAGTTACGAAGAGTAGGAGCGGAAGAAGCAGTGACAGTGGCGTGCTGTCACGATGTTACAACGGATGTTACGCACAGCGAGAAGCCGAAATTGAAAGAAAGAGAAAGAAAAGAGAATGACGAGATGGGGGAGCAGAGGGAGAGAGGGAGAGAGGAAGAGAGAGAGAAGACGGAGATGAGAGAGTAGAGAGAAGCGAGAGAGAGAGAGAGATGAGAGAGAGAAGAGGTGAGAGCCAAGAGAGAGAGAGAGAGGAGAGAGAGAGACGAGAGAAGAGGATAGAGAGAGTGAGAGAGAGAGAGAGAAAAAAGAAGAAAAAAACATAGTGTGGAGAGAGAGAGAGAGAAATGAGAAAGAGAGAGAGAGAAGAGAGGAAGAGCAAGAAGAGACGAGAAGGAGACGAGAGAGAGAGAGAGAGAGAGAGAGAGAGAGAGAGAGAGAGAGAGAGAAAGACAGTATGGGCATTATGACTTACATACACATCACGAGAGCGTATTTAGGGTCCATACATAAAGATCCCAGTACGTCGAGTGAGGCATGCTGCGTATTTTATGCTCATCGCTGCGTCTGTTGAAGCCTGAAGCCTGAAGCCATCTACCGCTCGCGCGAGAGAAAGATGCGGAGGCTGGGCAGCCCGGCAACCAGACCGCGAAGACGGTTGCTGATGCTGATGTTACTGCTGCTGCTGCTGATGATGATGTTACTGTTACTGCTGCTACTACTGCTGCTACT
>NW_014592207.1:0-837 GCF_000485595.1 Priapulus caudatus | reverse complement strand
ACACACACAAAGGCGGAATACTTACAGTTTGGTTAACGTCGGAATGTCGCCAAAGATGTCAACTCTTGTCGCGTTAGACGTCAGCCGGTTGTTGGACAGATCTCTGTAAGATAGCCGTACACTACATGTTAAAACACAGACACCAGCTTCACTCTCTCTTTGCCATACTACCCACGTGTCTATGTAGTTGCCATACTACCCACGTGTCTATGGATGGCAACTACATAGACACGTGGGTAGTATGGCAACTACATAGACACTTGGGTAGTATGGCAACTACATAGACACGTGGGTAGTATGGCAACTACACAGACACGTGGGTAGTATGGCAACTACATAGACACGTGGGTAGTATGGCAACTAACTACCCACGTGTCTGTGTAGTTGCCATACTACCCACGTGTCTGTGTAGTTGCCATACTACACTGCGTGTGTGCGTGCGTGCGTGCGTGCGTGCGTAGGTGTGTGCGCGTATATAATGATATTATATATAATGATATAATATATTATATATATATATATATATATATTAATTAATATGTTCTAATTAATATATATTAATCGACTAGCGGTAAGGGGCGAGATGGTAGTGTTGCTGTACTGCTTACAGAATTCGAATCTTGTTGAGACCGGCGAAGGCTCCAGGAGCGATGCTGGCGAGTTGATTACCCTGTATCCTCCTGTAAACAGAGACAAGCGTGGAGTCAAAAAAGAGAGAGAGGGGGGAGAGCGAGAGGAAGGGAGAGAGGGGAGAGAGGGGAGAGAGAGAGAGAGAGAGAGAGAGAGAGAGAGAGAGACAGAGAGAGAGGAGAGAGAGAGAGAGAGAAGAAGAAGAGA
>NW_014592206.1:0-837 GCF_000485595.1 Priapulus caudatus | reverse complement strand
GCATTATCTGTGACGATGTACACTAAATATGCGGTGATCAACAAACTAGCCTGAGCTACAAGATAAGTAATATAGCGTTGATGATCTTTAACAAATAGATCGACCAACAACACAACGCAGGTTGCTATCAGCAGAAAAATTTCTGGATAGGCAGGAGATATTTCTGAAAAATATTCTGGCATTTCTAAATCCTATTGCGCTGGCAACTTAGAGGTGGTTGCTTGCTGAATAATATGATCAATGGAGTCTGTCATCACATGCGTTAAGGGGTCAGGCCATAGACCGAGCACCAGCACCGCAATCGCGAGTGTCCCTAGCATGAAAAATTCACGCCCATTCAGGTCTTTTAATGCGCCCACAATGGCAATCACATTACCGACAAACAACGATAAAGCCGCAAGCAAAATCAATATTTGTTGCCAGGCAAGTACCATGTCACCAAGCCCTTCCACCAATAGACGAAACACCATTGCAAACACGGCAATCTTAGGTGCAGCACCTAGGAACATAGTAATCGCAGTGGGAGCGCCATGATAAACATCGGGTATCCACATATGAAACGGCACAACGCCTAACTTAAAGCCTAAACCTACCAACACAAAGGATAAACCAAGCAATAAGCCAACATTCGACATCATTGATTCTTGGGCTGATAAATACGTCGCTATTTGTGTTAAATTCAAGCTTCCACTGAGGCCATAAATAATCGACATACCATACAACAACATGCCTGATGCAATAGCGCCCAGTACAAAATATTTCATCGCCGCTTCTGAGGCCTTGCCATCATCTCGACGCAAGGCAACCAGTGCGTATAAAGCCAGAGATAACAGCTCT
>NW_014592205.1:0-837 GCF_000485595.1 Priapulus caudatus | reverse complement strand
AGAAGACTCAATACTCGCACTCTCTCACTCATACAAACACACACACACACTCTCTCTCTCTCTCTCTCTGTCTCTCTCTCTCTCACTCTCTCTTTCTTTCTCTATCACTCTCTCTCTCTATCTCTCTCTCTCCTTCTCCATACCTTCCTCCATCACTTTGTTTTTTCCCTGCATGTCACATATTTATCTCCTCTGTTTTTATTATTTATTTTGCTCTCCATATCCCTGTCGCTCGCTCTCACTTACTCTTTCTCTCTCCCAGTCACCCCCCCTCCTCTCTCTCTTCCTTCCCCTCTCTCTGTCCCGTCCTCTTTCTCTCTCTTTCTCTCACTCTCTCTTTCTCCCTCTCTCTCTTTCTCCCCTCCCGCCTTCTCCTCTCCGCTCTCTCTCTCCCGCCTTCTCTCTCTCTCCTTCCCCCCTTTCTCTCTCCTCTCTCTTCCCTGCGTCCCTTCGTTTCTCTCCTCTCTGTCTCTCTCCCTTCTCCCTCTCTCCCTCTTCTGCCTCTCTCTTCTGTCTTCCCTCCCCTCTCTCCCGTCTCTTCTCTTCTCCTCTCTTTCCTCCTCCTCTCTCTCGTCTCCTCGCGCCTCCTCTCTCTTCTGCTCTCTGGCCTCTCCTGCTGTTCCTCCCTCTCCTCTTCTCCTCGCTGCTCTGTTCTCGCCTTCCTCTTCCCTCTCCTCCCTTTTTTTCTCCTCTCTCGCTCTCTCTCTCTCTTCTCTTCTACTCTCCTCTCTCGCTCTCTTCCTCGCGCTCTTTCTCTCTGCTGTTCTTTCCTCTCTCTGTCTCCCTCCATTTCTCCCTCTCTTTCCCCCCTCCTCTCTCTCTCTGCTCTCTCTTCTC
>NW_014592204.1:0-837 GCF_000485595.1 Priapulus caudatus | reverse complement strand
CACGCTTAAAGCCACCAGCCAGTGCATGTGATGATTCCAGGGCAGGGATAACACCCTCGGTTTGCATCAGCAATTTAAAGGCATCGATAACCTCATCATCGTTTGCCGACTCTGGTGTCACGCGCCCGGTTTTTGACAAATGGGCGAGGATCGGGGAAACACCAACGTAGTCAAGACCTGCGGCAATACTGTGTGTTTCACCGAGTTGACCGTCGTCATTTTGTAGAAATAATGTTTTATAGCCCTGCGCAATACCTGTTTCAGCAGTGCCTTCTAGCATGCGCACTGAATGCTGCCCTTCTTCAAGGCTAATGCCACCGGCTTCGACACCGATCAGCGCCACATCCATATCATCGATAAATGCGGAGAAGGCCCCTAATGCATTCGAGCCGCCACCAACACAGGCGATGATTTCGTCGGGTAACCGTCCTATTTTTTCCAGTGCCTGCTGCTTGATTTCGGCACTGATGACACTTTGAAAATAAGCCACCATTTCTGGAAAAGGGGCGGGGCCACAAGCCGTACCAAGCACATAATGCGTTGTTTCCACCGAGGCAGCCCAATCACGCAGCGCCTCATCGAGTGCTTCTTTTAAGGTACGTGAACCTGTCTTAACATCAACCACTTCGGCACCAAGTTGACGCATCCAGAATACTTTATAGCCCTGCGCAATACCTGTTTCAGCAGTGCCCTCTAGCATGCGCACTGAATGCTGCCCTTCTTCAAGGCTAATGCCACCGGCTTCGACACCGATCAGCGCCACATCCATATCATCGATAAATGCGGAGAAGGCCCCTAATGCATTCGAGCCGCCACCAACACAGGCGATGATTTCGT
>NW_014592203.1:0-837 GCF_000485595.1 Priapulus caudatus | reverse complement strand
CCCTAGAAGACCACAGTAAAAGTTTAGCGATGCCTCCAGATCGTGTACGCGAACCATGGTATGCAGGTATTTCATTTTCCACTCCAACAGATACAATTGGAAACTATTATGACACAGCCATATACCGATCTATAGCCGGAGTAAAGCATGAACTACAACCCGAACGTACGTGACTGTGCGGCGGCACCCATCGCCGAAGCCTGGTCCTGGGTCGCTAATCGAGATTCAGAGCGCTTAATCGATATGTGCCAGGCCGTACCTGCGCATTTGCCACCACAATCTTTACGCGATTACCTGGCCGAGGCTATACGCAAGGGTGAAGGCGCGACCTATACCGACATCAGCGGCATCCCACCACTGCGCGAAGCACTCGCTAGCAATATACGCGCACGTTATCGCGGTGACTGCATAGCCGATGACCTGCTCATCACGGCTGGCTGCAACCAGGCTTTTTGTTCGGTGATCGATACACTTTGCCAACAGGATGACGAAGTGATTTTGCCGCTGCCCTGTTATTTCAACCACCAAATGTGGTTGTCGATCCGCGGTATCAATACACAGTATCTGTCGTTTAATGCAGAAACTGCACAGCCCGACCCCGAAGAAGCAGAAAAACTGATCACCGCTAAAACACGTGCGATCGTATTGGTGACACCCAATAACCCAACCGGCGCAACCTACAGCCCTGAGTGTATTGAACGCTTTTACCAACTTGCCCGCAGGCATAATATCGCCTTGATCGTCGATGAAACCTATCGTGATTTTATTGATCCAGAAAAACCACCGCATGCCCTGTTTGAGCATGACGACTGGCGCGATCATTTCGTTCATCTCTAT
>NW_014592202.1:0-837 GCF_000485595.1 Priapulus caudatus | reverse complement strand
TTACAACAAGGACTTTACAACTTTGACGTGTGTTGTTGCTTGCAGCGCGCGGGCGGGTAGGGACAGGGAGGAGGATGAGGATGCTACACCCAGCGTGGCATGGCACATACGCTTCTACCTGCGCTCCGACCGAGACACCTGCCTCAAGATGCTGTGTCAGCAATACAGAGACCGCAGCGGAGGCAAGCAGCTAAACCTGGTAGAGACAAGCTGAGAGATGCCCTCTTCCCCCTCCCTCTCTCTCACTCCCCCTCTCTCTCTCTCTCTCCTCCCTCTCTCCAATGTCTTTCTCGCTCTTCCTCTCGTCTCTCTCACGCCACACTCCCCCACACACTCTCTCTCATCTCCTCAACCCCTCTCATCTTTCGTCCTTCCCTCTCCTCCTCGTACCTCGCACGTCTCCTCTCCTCGCCTCTCTCTCGCTCTCCACACAACTCTCTCTCTCTCTCCCCCTCCTCTCTCTATCTCCCTCTCTTCTCAATCTATCACTCTCATCCTCCTCATCAACACCTCTCTCTCTCTTTCTCTCTCTCATTTCCCTCTTCTCGCTCTCTCTCCACCCTCCCCTCCTCTCTCCTCACCCCCCTATCCTCTCTCACTACCCTCCTCATCTCTCTCTCTCAACCACATCACCACCTCTCTGCTCTCCACTCCTCTCTCACCCATGTCTCTCTACCCCGCGCGCGCGCGCCCCTCCGATCCGTCTGTTCACTCTCTCTCTCTCCTCCCCTGCTCTCCCTCTCTCTCTCTCATTGCTCTCTCCTTTTTATTTTCTCTCCCCCCTCTCTTCGTCTCTCTCTCGGCTCTCTTGCTCCCTCGCTCTCCGCTCGTCTTCTG
>NW_014592201.1:0-837 GCF_000485595.1 Priapulus caudatus | reverse complement strand
TCCTTCCTCTCATTCCTCTCCTCCCCCTCTATCTCTCCCTTCCCTCTTTTCCTTTCTCCCCTCTCCCTTCCTCTCTCGCTCACTCACTTGTTCGTGCGCTGGTTCTCCCCGTAGTTCCAGCCGTCTTTCTTCTCCCCCTCCCCTCCCTCCCTCCCTCCCTCTCTCCCTCGCTCACTCACTTGTTCGTGCGCTGATTTTCCCCGTAGTGCCAGCCATCTTTCTTTTCTACGATCAGCGTGATGACGTCAGCCTCGTTGAAGCTGAGTTGGTGAGCACCACTGGAGATGTACGAGTACAGGGCCCTCACTCGCTTCAGCGGCTTAGTGGGCACGTCCGTCTGCAGCTCTGCGCGCCATGACAAAACAAGTGAACAACGGCTTCAGTAAAGGCATTCGGTTGGGGTTGCATTGCTGGTTTGTTTTGTTTTGTTGTATTACGTTGCAGTAATCAAATTTGGCATCAAGGCAATGGGAGTTAACGAGTTAACTTTTCCACACTCTATTTCATTGGTGGTTTATTTTTGGTGCATTCGGTAGAGGTGCAAGAACACATCGTCTCTGCACCACACCTCCCCAGATCTATTGTTTCTCGCACCGCCCCACACCCCTGCTGTACGACTTCTTGCTCTTTACCATCGACTGCCTGTTGTCCATTCTGCAACCCTCACTATTGGATAATAATATCAGGATACGGCACGCGGGATTCAGTCAGTAATTAAATCTGTTGCCGGATATCTGCAATCCCGCCACCTGGCGTTAGGTGCGTTCTGCGACTGAAACTGCAAGCGACAGATATCCACATCCAAGTGTAGCCTTAAGCCACCGCGGGCCTAGGGCT
>NW_014592199.1:0-838 GCF_000485595.1 Priapulus caudatus | reverse complement strand
AGGCGCTGCATGCAGTTTGGGCAAACAGATGGCTTTGTACGTAGAAGTTCCGTTTCCGGGAACATTTCAATATGTCTGCGACCACAGGAAACTCGAGAAAAGGCAAGTGTGTATTGCTTTTCCCATGTTAAAAGCCTTCTTCGTAATGTCTGAATTTCTCTTTCTTTCTTTTTGGTTACTTGCAAAAGTGAAGCTTTTTCTACTGCGATCCGCAGTGTTGATCTTTCTATTTCCTCAACTTTTTTCGATATAAAATATATAATATGGTACTGTAGTCTGTAGTCTGTAGGCCTGTACCGGGCTCGTCCGGGGCGTAGTGGAGCGCCTCGCCCGAAACTAGCTGCTCTAAGTGGCGCATCGCGCGCAGTGCGCCTCTTGTTTTGGCAAGAAAGCACAGCGAATGCGCAATATGCGCAGTAGTCTACTACGAGCGCCCAATATACGCCTGTCCACCGGCGTGTATTTTTGACGCTCGGCCCCGGGCACCTCTTTGGTTGGCAAGCAACCAGTCACAGGCACTGGCGCAACTCTGCGCAGATCTATCTAAACCTCGCATAGTCTCCCAGAATAAAACCTTCTAATAATATGGTGTTCAATGAGCCTAATGTGATAGGAGGAGGAGCCGGTGCGCTAGGAGAGGAGGAGGAGGAGGAGAGGAGAGGAGAGAGAAGAAGAGTGTTGGAGTAGGCGAGGAGGAGGAGGAGCGGACGATACGAGGAGAAGGTGCTTGAGTGGGAGGAGGAGGGGAGGAGCGGAGGAGAGGAGGAGAGGAGAGAAGGTGTTGGAGTAAGGAGGAGGAGGAATGAGGCGAGGAGGGAGGATAGGGGGACGGTGAGGG
>NW_014592198.1:0-838 GCF_000485595.1 Priapulus caudatus | reverse complement strand
CACACACACACACACACACACACACACACACACACACACACACACACACACACACACACACACACACACACACACACACACACACACACACACACACACACAAACACTATTTATATATATATATATCGTATACACGCACGCACACATGTACTTGCTCGTAATTTTTTATATATTATATATGCGCACTATCACGCAGACGCAGACGCGCACGCACACGCGCACGCACACGCCGCATATGCAAACACGCGTGCACGCGTAACGACGTGTCATATGTTCGTGGGGTTACGGCGCCGCAGACCTGTGGCAGCGCCCTGGCCCCACGTTACACGTTTTCCACCTAATTATAAGATGAAGTGGCAGGTAAGTGTACTTGGAAAAACCTTCGTACCAATGGTATACCTGTGTACATGTATCTACTTTCATACCTGCGTATTCATATACCTGCACGTACCTGCGTACGTATACCGGCGTATCCCTACTTTCTATTTGTATAGCTGCGTATTCCTATTTTTGTACCTATACGTATCTGCGCCTATACGTCTACCTGTCTAGATATGTACTTGCGTGTACCTACGTGTACCTGTGTATGTGCACACTCTCACTCTATAAACGAACTTACATGCAAGTGGTAATGAACCACTATTACAATGTTCATCGGGGGAACCGCACGGCGAGCGCGCTCTTGCTCTCGCGCTCACTTAGAGGCGCTCTTTCGCCTCTCGCCCTCTCTGCATCCCTCATACATCTCTTCACTCATTTCCCTTTTCTCTCACCTCAACACGCTGCTGCTTCTGCTGCTTCTGCTTCTTTTGCGTATGTTGTTTGTTTGTTTGTGTGT
>NW_014592197.1:0-838 GCF_000485595.1 Priapulus caudatus | reverse complement strand
ACACACACACACACACACACACACACACACACACACACACACACACACACACATATATATACAGATAATCACCGATGTGACCGCGGCATTGTTGCAGAGCGGCTGGTGTTGCAGCGGAGGCGCGACGTGCGCTCGCTCCGCCGCTCGCGCTGCCAGCAGTTTGGTGAGCGCGTCACTCGGCTGCAGTGCAGCGCACGCCACATCGAGTGCAGCCGCGCGAGGCTGCACGAGCGGCTGCAGCGATGTGCGGCCGAGCTCGCGGACGCGCGGCGGCAGCGTGTGCGACAGCTGTCGACGTACATCTTCCCCATCGATGAGGTGCGCGTGAAAAGGTGTGTACGCGCGTGTGAGGGGTCGCCCTGAGGTCGCCCCCGAGGTGACGTCCCGGGTGGGATTCTGATCGTAATGTGCCGCGCTCTTGGTAATGCGAATTCCGATGTGATGTGAAGAGTTGATTAGCTCCCCTTTCTTCTCTTTCTCTCTCTCTCTCTCTCTGTCTTTCACTACCATCGCAGTCGCAGTCACGTTGCATCAGTCTGCTTTTCTTTCGTGAAACTACTGTACCGATATTCGCAGATTTTCCGTGAAAGACTAGCAGGAAAACTTTTGAACTTTTTTTTTTCGTGAAACTACTGTACCGATATTCGCAGATTTTCCGTGAAAGACTAGCAGGAAAACTTTTGAACTTTTACCTTGCTGTATAACGCAACCTCGCGTTTTACACGATTGCTATTTCTGCTTCCCAATTATCACTAGTAAGATTATATATATATATATATATATATATATATATATATATATATATAGTGTGTGTGTGTGTGTGTGTGTGTGTGTGTGT
>NW_014592196.1:0-838 GCF_000485595.1 Priapulus caudatus | reverse complement strand
CCTGAAGTTTCGAGACTCTGCTAGCGCATCCAGCAACAGCCTCATCCACATTATCATGGGCTCTTCACCCTGAAAGAATCAGCTTTTAGTAACTAGTTACAGTGAGTAACTTAGTAGTTGTATCTATCTATAAATAGATAGGTAGATAGATAGATAGATAGATAGATAGATAGATAGATAGATAGATAGATAGATAGATAGATAGATAGATAGATAGATAGATAGATAGATAGATAGATAGATAGATAGATAGATAGATAATATCTCTCTCTATCTATCTATCTATCTATCTATCTATCTATCTATCTACTATCTATATCTCTATCTCTATCTCTATCTATCTATCTATCTATCTATCTATCTATCTATCTATCTCTCTATCTATATCTAGCTGGAAGCTTACGCGCCTGTAGCCGATGCGACGTTTGACATTCCTGCCGACGGGTGGCGCCACGGCCACCTCTCGCTCTCACCGCCGGGCTGCCTGTCCGCCAGCCAGTCGGCAGAGCCGCTGAGACGTTACTTACTGCTCGTGTATGTGTGTGTATGTGTGCGCTGCTGGCTGGTTGGTTGCAGGAACAGCGGGCATTCGCGTTGGTGATCAAATGAGTGGACTTGGCGTGTATATAGGCAGCGTACGGCTTTGGATACCTTGATGTATAATATACTATGTCGCTCGATCTGCCGGAGGGACCTGTTCACGTTCGCACCGGGTGAGTACGAGGAAGGGAGAGGGGGAGAGGAGAGAAAGAGAGAGAGAGAGGAAGGGGAGCGAAGAGGGAGAGAGAGAGGAGGGAGCGAGGAGGGAGAGTACGAGGAAGGAGAGAGAGAGGAGGAG
>NW_014592194.1:0-838 GCF_000485595.1 Priapulus caudatus | reverse complement strand
ATAAATAAATAAATTTTATTTCCATCTAAATAAATAAATAAAAATATGTATGAATATATGCGCACATCTACACATACATGCATGTATACACGCACACACGCGCACACACACCTCTCTCTCATATATATATATATATATATATATATATATATGTGTGTGTATACCTACCTATACATATACATATAAACGTAAACCATGCACACACACCCATTACGATATAGAAGAAAATATGTAAATATAAAAATAGAATGATTCTGATGATCACTACTAACAAGAAGGCAACGGAACGACGGGGCTGAATCACCATGTCATTGTCAAAGAACCATTGTCATTGTCATTGTTGCACGATATTAATTATAGGTGAATACACACCTGCATAGGGTAACTCTGTGTGTGTTGCACCCTACAGTTAAGATGCCGGATTTTGTTCTGCTGGGTGAAGAAGCATCGATGATCGATCGTGACGAGAGATGTGTGAGTTGTTGAGTGTTCGAGAGTATGTGTTTCTGCTATAATAATGCGCCTATTATAGCTAGCTTTCATCACATCGAGCCGCTTAATAAAACATGCCGATCCTTCAGTAGTTAGCGTCATCGTTCAGATTATCCCCACATGACATGACTATACCGCATATATATGAGTAATCTATTTCAGACGCATAAACCTCCAGAATTTCTTCTAACTTTTTTCAATAACTCGTATCATTTATTTACTTTGACATTTTAATCAACACATCTATCTATCTATCTATCTATCTATCTATCTATCTATCTATCTATCTATCTATCTATCTATCTATCTATCTATCTATCTATCTATCTATCTATCTATCTATCTA
>NW_014592192.1:0-839 GCF_000485595.1 Priapulus caudatus | reverse complement strand
CAAATGTACACAGTTGTATTAGTTAATACTGGTGCATCTTAATCAAATTCAAATTCAAATTCAAATTCAAATTCAAATAAAATTATTACACAAATATCACTCAGATACATTGGCAAAAATAATTAATTAATATACTAATTAGTAATTAATATAATATATAATAATATAATATAGTATAATTAATCACGCGATTCATCGTCTTTATCTTTAATTTACTACTGGTTACATGAACTACTTCAGACGAACAAGATCGAGTGAGACACGTACGCGACTATGAATAGCAAAATGGCTGCCGTTCTTTACATTAATGCTCGGCTCGGCCATGCAACCTAGCCCTGCGCAGTGCCTGTGAGACTCTTATTGCTTGTTGTTTGTCTATGGGGTCCATGCACGTGTTGTTCTCCACAATTGTAGGAACCGGGGCACGTATGGTTGGCTATCGTTCTCCGAAATAATGCTTTTTACCGCGGTAGAAATAATTTAACCGCTGTAAAATTTAGGAAGAACAGAAGAGCGTGACCAGAGGGATTTATTAGGGATCGAAACTATAACAAGCTGATTATGATAGAGTTGTTACAGCTAGGTTCTGAAAACCCACTATTAGATATTCCTGATACAAAGTACAATAAACGACCTCTAAGTAGGTTACCTTTAGTTGACAAGAAGTTAATACAAGAGTTGACTATTGCGACAATATTTATCTATCGCAATACCACTGCTACCGGTGGGGGGGGCATAACTATACAAGACTAGAGTACCTACATAAAGATATACCTTTATGTAGGTACTCTATACAAGACTATCGCTATTGATTCACATGTGTTTTGTGTGTGGTGTGT
>NW_014592191.1:0-839 GCF_000485595.1 Priapulus caudatus | reverse complement strand
ACTACTACTACTACTACTACTACACTACACTACTACTACTACTATATATATATATATATATATATATATATATATATATATCAGCAGGCTGTAGAGCCAGAGGCGGTATAATTCAGCATGCCATCGTAACAATTATCATAAGTGCATAATCTCGTGCAGGAACGAGATCATAAACAAAATGGCAGACATAAATATCAGGTCAGTGCGTAGTATAGCAACCCGCGAAGTCATGCAACATCATGAAACATCATGCCATATAACACAACATAACACCATATCATGCAGTATCACAGCATATCGTGATCCCATAACCCCGCGCATCACCGCGAGCGGGTACACCATAGCGGTGACGTCACCGCGGTCATCGCATGACGTCACGATGTTTGACCCACTCCCAGCTTTACGTTCTATGTGCGTTCTCTTCACGTTTTCGTGATGTACGACTGTTCTGAGACATGTTAACTTGACCGTAGCCACTCGCTGTTACGCGAGCAAGGCCGGTAAATATCGAAATGTTCGGGGAAGCATTAGACACATCGAAGAAACACTCGAAAAACAGACTTTAAAGAGTCTCACGTTACGCATTGTGGTTGGCACGCTGCCAAACGTAAAGTCTCTACGGTGGAGTTCGCCCCGGGAAGGAATACGATCTTTCTACGTGTATCCATGCGTTGCTCACAATGCGTCTTTGTGCGTCTGACTCGCGGGAGCTGGTTGGCTGGTGGCAGCTAGGGTCTGCCGTGTGCCGCCAGCAGCGAGAGCGAAAAACACGGAATTATGCCCGCGTCCCTGGCGGCCGGCAAAACCTGCCCCGGGGGGCTGGACACTATACTGTCTGC
>NW_014592190.1:0-839 GCF_000485595.1 Priapulus caudatus | reverse complement strand
ACTCAATGCCGGTCGTATTGTTATAAGTGCAATTGAATATCTACAAGGGCTTTGTGAGCTACTCAAACGTTACTACCCAAACTTACAAATCAATATTGATCTAGCAGAATTGCGTGGTTACGCTTATCACACAGGAATTATCTACGCGGTGTATACACCAGAAACCTAGCACTACAACAAATTTTCCCATTTGTATCTTCTCTTTGGTTTAGGGCTGAGTAAGGTATTTCCACATACCATCAGCGGATGCAATAGTTTTGAGAGCATAAAAAAATTAATTTGCTCTTATACAAAGAATGTTTATTAGCGTCTCTTTTTAGGTTTTTTCAAAAAACCTTATCGTATTTATAGTGCTACGACCTGCCATTGATTGTCATTTCTCTCTATTCTGCGATCACAGCCTTGTTGTTCTGGTGTGATATTAGTATTCGTGGAGAGTTGCCGAATGACGGCTTCACCATTCTCGCGTAGCTGTTGAATTAAGGCGTCTAATTCAGTGTCTATTTCATAAGGAGCGAGGATCGACTTTTTCTCTATGCCTGTTTTATGTCGTTTGGATAAGCGGGCAAGGGTGCGTAAATCGGTGCTAAAGCCTGTTGCAGGTCGTGCATTATTAAATGCTTTGCCGATGCCATCATAGCGTCCACCGCTAGCGATTGAATGACCGACAACCCAATGGGGTGATGAAGGAAAAGGTAAGATTGTTGACTTACTAACCGAAAACGCTGCTGCTGTAGTTCGTTTTCAGGGGGGGCACAATGCAGGACATACTTTAGTGATTGATGGTAAAACAACTGTTTTGCACTTAATCCCTAGCGGTATTTTACGCGAAGGTGTTA
>NW_014592189.1:0-839 GCF_000485595.1 Priapulus caudatus | reverse complement strand
CAGGAGAGGAGAGAAGAGAGGAGAGAGAGAAGAGAGAGAGAGAGCAGAGAGAGAGAGAGATGAGAGAGAGAGAGCAGAGACGGGAGATGAGAGAGAGAGAGAAAGAGAGCGCGCGACAGAGATGAACAGAAAAACAGAGAAACACAGAGCGAGAGATGGGGGATCTGGGTTGGGGCGAGAGAAGAGAGAAAGAGCGCGCAGTTGTTTTGGCGATGCACTACTCTAAACACTTTGTCGGCGCGCTGGTCCAAACCGCGTCAAATGGAAGCGCTCAATGATCAATCGCTCTTGACCTGCTGTTTTGACTCGACGACATGTGTTAACTCTTACTCCGCCAGCATGGGTTCCGCACGAAAATAGCCGTGTGCAACACAACCTGTGCGTTAGCACTCATGCACACGCACGCACAGTCACGTATGCACACGCACACATACATGCCCACGCGCACGCACGCACACGTCAACGAATACACGGACGCACACGCACGCCCACGCACACGCATTCACCCATGCACACGCACACATACACGCCCACGCGCACGCACACATACACGTCCACGCGCACGCAAGCACACGTCAACGAATACACGCACACGCACGCCCACGCACACGCGCACGCACACTCACGCATGCACACACACATACACGCCCACGCGCACACACGTACACGTCAACGAATACACGGACGCACACGCACGTCCACGTACACTTAGTTGCTAGGATCAACTAAGAACCAGCCTAAAAATTACTTTTTTGTTTACGAGAGCTCTTTTTTGATTTTGTATGAAATGAAAGTGTCAATGACACTATAGCTCACCACAAAAAAGGCACAAATGAGTG
>NW_014592188.1:0-839 GCF_000485595.1 Priapulus caudatus | reverse complement strand
CACACACACACACACGCACGCACGCACGCACACACACACACACACACACACACACACAAGCGCTGCACGCACGCACTGACACGCGATCCCCACCATAATAAACGCAAACAGGAGGAGGAGCAATGTAGGAGGAGCAATGTAGGAGGAGCAATGTAGGAGGAGCAATGTAGGAAGAGCAATGCAGGAGGAGCAATGCAGGAGGAGCAATGCAGGAGGAGCAATGTAGGAGGAGCAATGTAGGAGGAGCAATGTAGGAGGAGCAATGCAGGAGGAGCAATGCAGGAGGAGCAATGCAGGAGGAGCAATGTAGGAGGAGCAATGCAGGAGGAGGAGCAATGTAGGAGGAGCAATGTAGGAGGAGCAATGTAGGAGGAGCAATGTAGGGTCTAGTAAGTGGCAGCGAGAGACATGTCGGGGTGAATGGGGGAGGGGTCGAGCCTATACGATCCCCGGAGTCTTGTTGTGTAGGTTACCGGGGTGATTCTCTCTCGCAGACGCGCGGGAGCACGTGCGCAGCGCGGGGGAAGAAAGAAACAAGATTGGCACTGGCCGACAATTCTCGCGCTGCCAAGTGCCTTCGTTTTCTTCTTCTTCTTGCATTGCTCCTCCTACATTGCTCCTCCTCCTACATTGCTCCTCCTGCATTGCTCCTCCTACATTGCTCCTCCTGCATTGCTCCTCCTACATTGTTCCTCTTGCGTTGCTCCTCCTGCATTGCTCCTACATTGCTCCTCCTACATTGCTCCTCCTACATTGCTCCTCCTACATTGCTCCTCCTCCTACATTGCTCCTCCTACATTGCTCCTCCTGCATTGCTCCTCCTACATTGCTCCTCCTAC
>NW_014592187.1:0-839 GCF_000485595.1 Priapulus caudatus | reverse complement strand
TTCGTACGTCGTCCGACGGTAGCTTATTTCAAACGTCTTCCGACGGTAGCTTATTTCGGACGTCGTCCCGCTGTCCTCATTTTAAACGTCGTCCGATGGTAGCTTATTTCGTACGTCGTCCGATGGTAGCTTATTTCGTACGTCGTCCGACGGTAGCTTATTTCGGACGTCGTCCGGCTGTCCTCATTTTAAACGTCGTCCCGCATCCTCACACTCGATCATCGGGATTCACTCACTCCTCGCGGACGGCAGCGTTTCGTCACCCGTCTCTCTCATGCTCGGGCTCGCAGTCTCGCGTCGTCGGTCAGCGGCGGAGTGACAGGTGATATCAAGGTGCGTACACACACACGCGCGAGCGAGCGAGCTGATGCACACGCAGAGGATGTGCTCTCCGTGCGCGCGCATGCGCAGCTGTCGCCGCGATGTTACAGACGCCGCAGCGGCTCCCGCATGAGCCAATAAACATCATCATCATCGTCGTCGTCATCAGTAGTAGCAGCAGCGGCAGTAGCAGCAGTGGCTCCCGCATGAGCCAATAAACATCATCATCATCGTCGTCGTCATCAGTAGTAGCAGCAGCGGCAGTAGCAGCAGTGGCTCCCGCATGAGCCAATGAACATCATCATCGTCATCATCGTCATCGTCAGTAGTAGCAGCAGAGGCAGTAGTCGCAGCAACAACAGCAACCGTAGTAGTAGCAGCAGTAGCAGCAACAACAACAACAACAGCGGTAGCAATAGTGGTAGTAGTAGTAGTAGTTGTTGTTGTAGTAGTAGTAGTAGTAGTAGTAGTAGTAGTAGTAGTAGTAGTAGTAGTAGTAGTAGTAGTAGTAGTAGTAG
>NW_014592186.1:0-839 GCF_000485595.1 Priapulus caudatus | reverse complement strand
CTCCTCTCTCTCTCTCTCTCTCTCTCTCTCTCTCTGTCTGTCGTTCGCGCTCTTTCTCGCTCACTCTCACTCTCTGCCCCTATCCCCCCGCTCTCTCCTCTCTCGCGCGCTCTCTCTCTCTCCCTCCCTCTCTATCTCCCTCTCTCTTTCTCCCTGTCTCTATCTCACGCTCTTTCTCTCTCTCTCCCTCCCTCTCTCCCCCTCTCCCCCTCTCTATCACACGCTCTCTCATCAGCTTCGCGAAAAATTAGCGTTCTATATGTAAAGCCGTTTAATTATCACTCTGTCGTTGTTGTCATCCGCGATCATCAGCATCTACGAAAGATGTGGATGCTGAGGATGCTGAGGATGCTGAGGATGCTGAGGATAAAGATGAGGATGAGGATGCACGAACCGTCGTCGTCGTGACGACAGAGAGGCGCTGTCGCCACATTAAACTCGCATCCCTCTCGCTGCGTCGCTCTCTCTCTCTCTTTCTGTCGCTCTCTTTCTGTCTTGCTCTCTCTCTCTGTCTATCTCTCTCTATACCTCTTTCCATCTCTCTCTCTCTCAGAAGAAAAAAGAACGCACGAGAGGCTGAATCACGACCACCAGTCATTGACACAGCAGATATAATATCATATACGACAGAGAGACGACGAAGACGCAGAAGGAGCCGGAGCACGAGCATGAGCAGAGAGAAGAGAGAGACAAAGACAGACGTACAAGACACGAGATAGCGAGCAGCAGACGACGAGTAGCTCGAGACAGAGCCAGACAGAGAACGAGGAATTAGAGAGAGCAGAGAGAGACGATGAAGAAGAGCAATCACCCGCACACCGAGAGAGCAGAGCGACGCA
>NW_014592184.1:0-840 GCF_000485595.1 Priapulus caudatus | reverse complement strand
CCAGCTCACCACGCCACATTTTATCGTTGGTTTCACGTATGAATTCACGGTACGGTTCATTCATAAAAATACGTTGATACAGCGCTTGCTGAAATTCTCGCGCCAACAAAGTCCAATCGGTACGCACGGTTTCTAAGCCTTTAAACACCATTTTCAGCTCGCCTTGCTGATTCACCATGCCTGCATAGCGTTTTTTACTACCTGTTTCCGAACCTCGGACGGTGGGCATAAAAAAGTGCACATAATGCGTCTCAAACTCGACTTCTAAATGAGAGGACAATTGATATTCTGACTGTAAATACTCTCGCCACTCGGTATTTAAGATGCTCGCCAAGTCCTCACCAATACTTACGGCTTGTTTCTCAGGTAAATTTTCATCCAAGGAAACAAACACTGAATCGGTATCACCATAAATAACCGGATAACCCTGCGCTTCAATGATATCACGGCTGCGCTGGATAATTTCATGACCGCGCCGGGTAATACTGCTCGCGAGCTGAGGATTAAAAAAGCGGCAACCAAAAGAACCCAACACACCGTAAAAGGAGTTCATTATGATTTTAATGGCTTGCGATAACGGTGCATTTTGATGTCGCTTTGCTTCATCGCGTTGTTGCCATAATTGCGTGACAATATCAGGCAGAATATGTTGATCACGCGAGAACTCAGCATCGAGAAAGCCCGGAATGGTATCCTCAGATAAGGGCTGTAAACCGACCGCCAAACCAAAAGGGTCGATCTTGAACGTGCGGATAATACTCGGATACAGGCTCTTAAAATCTAATACCAACACATTTTTTATACAGCCCCGGTTTGGAATCCATCACATAACCGCCGGGG
>NW_014592183.1:0-840 GCF_000485595.1 Priapulus caudatus | reverse complement strand
ACCGTGTCACTGTGAACGCGACTTATGTCTATGACTCATGAGCCATAGGCATAGTTCAGCATCGTCATGACCCCCCCCCCCCGAAGAGTTGATAATCAAATGACTGCCTACCAGCAGTTGAGCCGATTAACTTGCGCCAAATCTTTCGCCCTGGACTTCTTCAATATAAACTCCCGTGTAAGCTCCATGAAGCGAGTAAAAAGTCTCTACTATATTATTCTGTTGCTACAATAATACATTATTCATAGATTTCTTCGTTGCGCCATGTTCGCGTCATAATATTTGTTTACAATCGTACTGAGCAATCGTAGGGTCGGTATCATTCCGCAGCAAACGCTACGAAAATTATAATTTACGTTTTAGTAAAACAGACCTAGAGGTTTAATTAAATTAGAATTATTATTTATTTTTAAACGAATAAGACTATATTGTTTAGGACTATTTATCCACAAGATAAATAATTGCAGCCAATTTACGACCAATCAGAAATAAGCCCCAACAACCGTAAATATGGCGGCAGATTTGATTCGTATAACAAGTATTTTACTTTCTTGTGTTGGTAATGGTTCAAGTCAGTGAGCAATATTGCTTTGGTTGGGCCTTTTATGCTGGCGATATAACTATTCAAATTGACGTAGGCCTATAGTGTGAGAAATTAGGGCAGTGCAATATGAGACAAGTTGATGGAGCAGAAATTCTGAAGGAGATAAGTGCAGGACGTCTGAAAAGTCAGATTCCTTCACTGAAAGTAAGACTCGTAGGTTCTATGTCCCCTTGACCTCTGTTTGACCTGGCTCATTAAGCTATTTCTGACTAACCCTAACCCTAGCCCTAACCCTA
>NW_014592182.1:0-840 GCF_000485595.1 Priapulus caudatus | reverse complement strand
CCTGCGTGAAACCAACGAAGATGCAACTGCCCGGAAAACGTTAACGTGCGACCTAATGAGGACCGTTATGCTGAACTCTTACAATGAATTCACGTTGCGAAGCGCCAGGCGCCGGGCAGCCCGCACACGTTTCACGAGCATAATGACGGCTGCTAATTAGCTGTCTATCGGCATCTTCTCTTAGACGCGCACCATATGAAACACTGACGATCGACATTATGCATATGTTTTTTATACTGCTCGGGATGTTCTAATACGATTCGACTCTGTAGTAGAAGGTCACTGATGCAGGTGGATGCTCTCAGCTCACCATCGAAGACAGGGTTTCCTGTTATGCCCACCTTAAACACGAGTCAAGAATTACTACAAGTGTCCGTTTATAACTTTATGTCATATTTTGCCTCTACTCATCGTAGTATGAGCACTTTCGCACACACGAGTATCATAAAACCATTGGAATATACATATATATATATATATATATATATATATAACTTAATCAGTGCCTGTCGGTTTTCAGTTTTTAGATGTTACAGATTTAGCTTATAGATATTGTTTATATACTCGTATAAAAAAAAATATATGATAATATTTCAATCCTCAAACTTTATTCAAACTGTATATATGGACACGCATATTTACAAATGAAAGCATGTGATAGTGCGCGTGTTAATGCGCATGTACAGCAAATCATGATAATTGTTACGTCATTGGTTAAACTGTAATGAATCATTTAAAATACAACATATAAACTGGCCGTTATTGCACAACACAATCTGGTGTGTAATTAACTACGGGCTATATTATATTATTATTACTTAGTTCTTTTGCTGTATATTT
>NW_014592181.1:0-840 GCF_000485595.1 Priapulus caudatus | reverse complement strand
CACACACGCACATGCGCACGCACGCGCGCGATGGCAACCCTCCACCCCGGTCTTCATGTTCTATGTTTGATCGACAGCTAGCCAATCAGCATTGTGATGGGGCGTGTCTAGAAACGCTGCTTGGCGACGAGTTGTCGCAAAGCTGACAATATTATATCGGAATAAAAGTAAGGGGAAGGTAGGGGAGGGGCGGAGGAACGGGGAGGTGGGAATGGGGGAGGAAGGGGAGGGGGATTGGGTGGGGAAGAAGAGGGATGATCTGGGGAGGGGCAGGAGTGGCAGGGGTGAGGGAAGACTAGAGCTTATGGCCCTCAGAGCGTCATTGTGAGGGATAAACTTCTATAGCTATTATTTTTTATCCTATAGCTAGATCGGATTCTTTATTTTCCTATATGTTTTCCTGCAGCAGTGACAGCTGTTTCGCCTGCATTCATGTGCGTGCGTGCGTGCGTGCGTGCGTGTGTGTGGAAGGGGGTCAAACGATAAAACGGGTGCTGCGAGTGCACGCATGAACTCGGGGGGAGCAAGAGGTTACGTGGTGGGTGTGGGTGTGGGTGTGGGTGGGGGTGTGGGTGTGGGTGTGGGTGTGGGTGTGGGTGTGGGTGTGGGTGTGGGTGTGGGTGTGGGTGTGGGTGTGGGTGTGGGTGTGGGTGTGGGTGTGGGTGTGGGTGTGGGTGTGGGTGTGGGTGGGGTATGGGTGTGTGGGTGTGGGTGTGGGTGCGCGTGTGTAGTGTGGGTGTGGTTGTGGGTGTGGTTGTGTGGGTGTGGGTGTGGCGTATGGGTGTGTGGGTGTGGGTGTGGGTATGGGTGTGTGGATGTGGGTGTAGGTGTAGGTGTGGG
>NW_014592180.1:0-840 GCF_000485595.1 Priapulus caudatus | reverse complement strand
ACGCGAAGAAGATCTCCTCGATATCGGCCATATACGATAAGTAACGTGTGAAACCCGTTAAAGGTCACACTAGCGTGTAACATGATAAAATGGATCAGATCTAGAATCTGTCTATGCGAAACATTCCCCTCTCTCCTCCCTCTCTCCTTCTCGCTCCTCTCTCCTCACCTCTCTTCTCTCTCTCTCTCTCTCTCTCTTATCTCTCTCTCTCTTTGTTCTCTCTCTTCTCTCTCTTCTCTCTCTCTCTCTCTCCTCCGCCTTCTCTCTCTCTCTCTCTCTCTCTCTTGCTCTCGCTTCTCGCTCTCTATCTTGCTCGCCTCTCGCTCTCTACTCTCTCTCTCTCTCTCTCTCTCTCGCCTCTCTCTCTCTCTCTCTCTTCATCTCTCTCTCTCTCTTGCTCTCGTCTCGCTCTCGCCTCTCTTTCTTGCTCAGCTCTCTCTCTCTCTACTTGGTGCACCTCTCCCTTCTCCTCTCTCTCTCTCTCTCGCTCTCTCTCGCTCTCTGCTCGAAACAAGGGATGGAGGAAAAATAGCAATCTCTTCCTGCGCTCTACGTTCCTACACGTTACACACGGGGGCAGGGTGCATGCATGCTGCCAGCAGCAGCTCAGCTCAGCTCATGAGGCGAGGACGAGGATCCGGGTAGCTGGCTGGATCACGCGGGAGCTGGTGGCAAAACAAACAAAAAACCCCGCCAGGCGCGCGCGCGATAATGTTCGAACTGTTTTTTAACTCGCAGTTAATGAGTCGCCTTGCCGACGTATGTGAAATACCGGAGGCTCTGATGATGTCTCTGAATCCTTCAACGACACGACTATCGAGTCCTTCAGTGACACGACTA
>NW_014592179.1:0-841 GCF_000485595.1 Priapulus caudatus | reverse complement strand
GAGAGAGAGAGAGAGTGAAAGCGAGACAAACTTCACAAGATGCGCACTCTCAGCCGAATCTTATGGAAAAGCGGATTTGACAAGGGTCAAGGGAAAGTCAAAGGTCAAAGGTCAAGAGAACGGTCAAGGGAAAGGCGTGCACACTCAGAGTACTATTTATACAAGAAAAGATGCAGTTTTTGTCTAAAAAATGCACGGCCATCTCGCAGTCCTGACAACGGACAGGAATGAACATTACAACATTAAGATATACGTAAGCCGGTGTGGTCCCTTTGTAGCAAACATTTAAATAAACGTAGCTTACCTATCGCGTAGACACACAGAGAATCTTAGAAATCTATTAAACCTAGATATATGAAGGCCATCTACCGGAACAGGAATACAACACTTCCGGCTCACGCGAGGGGCCCTCACCGATGACCTACGTCGACGTCACCGTGACGCGGGTCACTCGGGTCGCCGGAAGTCAGGAAGAAATTCTAGGAGCGCTCCCGGAAGCGCTCGACCGAAACTTATCCCGGAAGTGAATCTAGGAGATCTCTAGGAAATGACTTTGGGCGATATCCGAGAAGTGAACCCGGAAGGTATTCCGGAAACGATCATTCCGGAAGCACTTACGCGAAAACGAAGACGGACATAATACCGAATGTAATGATGAGTTGCATCGTCAGAGTGGTGTAAACCTTTTTGATGAAACCTGCGACAAGATAGAGACGTGAGAGAGGGAGCAAGAGAGGAGGAGGAGAAGAAGAGAGAAGAAGCGAGATAGATATGTTTGAGAGGGAGGGGAAAAGAGAGAGAGGGAGAGAGAGAGGATGGAGAGAAGAGCAAGAGAAGATAG
>NW_014592178.1:0-841 GCF_000485595.1 Priapulus caudatus | reverse complement strand
GTGTGTGTGTGTGTGTATGTAGTAGTAGTAGTAGTATATATATATATATATATATATATATATATATATATATATAAGGGTAGTGCGTACGTTTGAGTGGGAGGAGGCGTGAAAGGAAGACATGTGCGCGTGAGATAACAGGATCTTCGCTGCGAATACCAACCAAAAATAACCTCGCGGTCTGTCAGCCGTGAGTCGCGCTAACACCACGGTCAGCGTATGTCGCACAGCAGCAGCCACATGCGGACGCTGCTGCAGCCGGCGCGAGGGGGCAGCACCATCGCGTCAGTGATGACCAACGTCCCTGTCACCTTCAATCATCGATCGGCAACAAACACCTCCTACGGCATGACGAAGCTTGCTTACGCTTCATGATGTATAGTAAATAGAAACTAATAGTTAGAGTAGAACAGAAACAGTGGTCGAGATAAAGTGGAATATATGAGGTAATCTAGATAGAGTAAAGTAAATACCGTTAATATATCGAAGAGAGCAAAAACGGTAGTAGTCTGGATAGATTAAAATGGATACAGAAGTCCAGATGGAACCAGAACCGTAGTCGAGCTAGAGAATAATAATTAAAAAAAGAGTAGGTGGTATTGATGAAAAAAGATATGAGCGTTACATTCTGATGTATCTATCCTATCTTTGCAACCCTACAGTATTGCACTGCCGTGGTAATGTCGATTGTATCACGATTATCTTCCTGGGTGCATTTCAGGATTCCGGCATTCATCGACGCAACTGAGCTTCTGGGACGACCGCGGCTGCAATCACACCCGTCCTGTGGTCTCTCTCCTGCACCTTCTCCCCCTCTCTCCTATCTATCAAATCTCTCTCT
>NW_014592177.1:0-841 GCF_000485595.1 Priapulus caudatus | reverse complement strand
CACGCACGCACGCACCATGCACACACGCACGCACGCACCATGCACACACGTACGCACGCACGCACTCACGCACGCACGCACGCACTATGCACACACGTACGCACAATGCACACACGTACGCACGCACGCACTCACTACGCACGCACTCACGCACGTACGCACGCACGCACCATGCACACACGTACGCACCATGCACACACGTACGCACGCACGCACTCACGCACGCACGTACGTACGTACGCACGCACGCACGCACGCACGCACGCACCATGCACACATGTACGAGAAAGAGAGGCAGACAGACAGGCAGGCAGGCAGGCAGAGATATATAGATAGATAGATAGAAAGAGAGAGAGAGAAAGAGAGAGAGAGAGAGGGAGAGAGAGGCAGAGAGAGAGAGAGAGACAGACAGACAGACAGTCACACACACACACACACACGCACGCACGCACGCACGCACGCACGCACCATGCACACACGCACTCACGTACGCACGCACGCACGCACGCACGCACGCACCATACACACGTACGTGTAAACGGTCTAAGCGTCTGTCGTGTGTATGATTGTGCGTGCGTGCGTGCGACTATGCCTCCCACTGTATAGGCGTGAGATTTATAACGTCCGTTCTATTTACATCTTTGCCACCCTCCCCCCCCCCGCGCTACGCCAAACGCCAAACAGCTGCGAATGAAGAATTTACTATAAAATACGATAATAAAGAATTTATTATAATATACTATAAAACAATTTTCTATAATATACTATAAAGAGAGAGAGAGAGAGAGAGAGAGAGAGAGAGAGAGAGAGAGAGAGAGAGAGAGAGAGAGAGAGAGAGAGA
>NW_014592176.1:0-841 GCF_000485595.1 Priapulus caudatus | reverse complement strand
ACCACGGTTAATATTATCGAAGCGCAAAACGTGAGCCTTGTTGATACCAATGCCGTTAGCCTGCAATCTACCCATATCGCCAGCAATTTAAATGTCAGTGCGGGTGGCGATATCAATAATGCGGGTGCGCTTTCGGTTAACGGTGATGCCAACCTTATCGCATCGGCCAATAGCGACATCACACTAGACGATTCGGGTAATACACTGGCGGGCACCATCAGTTTTACCACCAATAGCGGTAACCTGGCCAATGTCACGTTGGACAACGCGATTGACACTAATCTGGCGGCGCTGGCAGTGACGAACGACTTAACGATTAATACAGGCGGCAATCTCACGCAAAGCGGCGAATTGACAGTCGCAGACGATACGACGCTAACCGCCAGTGGTCAGAACATCATCCTGGATCAGGCCAATAATCTGGATAGTCTGAGCATCACCGCGGCGAACAATGCCACTATTAACAATGGCAACAACAACCTTCGACTCAACCAGCTTGTCGTTAACAATGACCTGCGCCTTGAAGCAATGGCTATCGTCGATGGTAATGGAAGTGCTAACAATATCCAGGCCGATCAACTGATCATCCGCAGCATAAATGGTATTGGTGACAGCAACGCACTCGAGACACAGGTAGGTGTGATGGACGTAAATAACTCGGGAACCGGTGACATAAAGTTTAGTCAGCGAGGGGATGTTGAATTTATTGCCCTGAAAAACACCAACAGCAGCGGCACGATTGATGTGGACTCAGACAGTGATTACTTCTTTAACCCCGGTAGCGTCGCCGCCAATCGGCTCCAGGGCACACTGAATATGAATACGGACGGCAATTATTTTG
>NW_014592175.1:0-841 GCF_000485595.1 Priapulus caudatus | reverse complement strand
ATAAAATCAAATGGGTCTGCATAAGGTTTAATTAATTCATAAAGAGCTACTGGTGTATAAATTAAATCATCTAAACTGGCACCGTAACCGTTGTAATTTATGCACGTTCCTAATTCTTTTAGTTGCTCTAATTGTTCATTAGAAAGACCCAAAGGCTTAGCCGAGGTTTCCGCTGAAGAGAACAAATTATCACCAAATGCTGCAGTTACCGCCCAAGGTAAAAATTGGTTATTCAATGACGCATTAACCAATAAGCTCGTACACATATTCGCATCAGTATCAATATTCACTTCAAGGCTGTCATGTTGTGGAATCTCACCTGCGAAATGATGATCGAAGTAACGAACCTTTGCACCAGATTCCAACACGCGAACAAGCTCATCACGATTTTTATCCAATGAAATATCAAGCACTGTAACTTCATCACCCTGCTCTGCCTGCACTTGTTGAACCAGTGCAATGTCACGCTTCACACCCGTTATTAATGTACTAAAAACTGGATTTGCCAAACGTAGCTGATGCAATGCGCATATGCCATCCGCATCACCATTAAAAACATCAATTATTGCCATAATTACCTTGTATAGACTGTTGAATTAAATCGTTAACGCTCAATATATATCGAGAATATTTCTTAGTATTTAAGATAGCAGAAAATTAGCTCTACTCCATAGACATATCACTTTTTTTATCCATAAAGTCGAATTTTGATGTAATTAGTGCTGCCTGAACTTGCAGCTGCGCTATTATAGAAAACTCACCCAAAGGCAGTATTGATAGAATATTAACGTTCCCTTATTATCGACTAACCTATGAATGATTCATCATCACAAAAAACCTC
>NW_014592174.1:0-841 GCF_000485595.1 Priapulus caudatus | reverse complement strand
GAGGGGAGAGACGACTCGGAGAGACGAGGGCGACGGGTGAGAGGAGAGGAAGAGAGATGACGAGAGCAGAGAGAGAGAGACTAGAGAGAGAAGTCGGAGTGAGAGAGAGTGCAGAGAGAAGGAAGAGAGAGAACCAGAGAGAGGAGAGAGAAAGAGAGGCACAGGAGAGAGAGCAGAGAAGGACGAGAGGAGAGAGAGGGAGAAAAAGACGAGCGAGACGGGCCCGAGAGCGAGGAGACGGAGCGAAGCGATACAAAGGACGCTACGCCGCACGCACACACACACACACACACACACACACACACACACACACACACACACAGACACGCACGCACACATATCCCCCACCCACACACACACCGCATACGACCGACCGATGGCTCTACGTGCATTGACGTAGCTTTAAGTTCTTGAAATAAATTATTTTTATTCGTTCCTGTCACTTCAGTTTGAGATTGGCTGAGGCCGGTTCCAATCTCTGCGCGCCCCCATGGAGTGACATCTACGTGGAATACACTCCGCACGCCACGTACACGGGTGGAGCCAGCAAGGCGATCATGTACATCGGCCATGTGCCGAATTCAGGTAAGAACGAGCGCTAATATAGATAGACCTATGTGTCTCTCTTTTGTGTGTCATGTGTGTGCATATGTTAGCGCGTGCGTGCTTGCGTGCGTGTGTACGTGTGCGGGCACGTGTGAGTGAGTGAGTGTGCGCGCATGTTTATGTGTCTGTGTGTGTGCGCGCAGCTCGGCATGTTCGTTTGTGTGCGCGCACGCGTGTGAGTGAGTGAGTGTACGTGCGTGCGCGCACTTGGGCGTTACATCGCCTGACTGTGAGC
>NW_014592173.1:0-841 GCF_000485595.1 Priapulus caudatus | reverse complement strand
GTGTGTGTGTGTGTGTGTGTGTGTGTGTGTGTGTGTGTGTGTGTGTGTGTGTGTGTGTGTGTGTGTGTGTGTGTGTGTGTGTGTGTGTGTGTGTGTGTGTGTGTGTGTGTGTGTATGCATCGTATATATATATATATATATATATATCCTTATCCTAGGTGGGTTGTTGGATCTTGCACATACGTAGAGCAGTCATGGTATATAGGACATGGCGCAACAATCACTCCTAGAGCAATAGTAGTGTGCAGATATCGTGATATAGTAGATAGAGTGCACCTATAGATTAAACAGAACCGATTCCAATGGATATGTCGTGATGTGATATGGTATTACCAGGAGTAGATAATAGAAGAGAATATAATCTTCTATTATCCACTCCTGGTATTATGATATTGTAACCACCTTACCAATAAGCACTCAGAAATAAAGAACGAACGACACAGGATTCCAGAATAAAATCGCAATTTATATGCATTTCACGATACTCAACGAGAAAAAATCGCCCGCACAACCTTGACTGGGTGTGTCTCCACACAACACCAAAAAAAACAGCCCATACTAATAAATTTACACCAAGAAGAAATGGGGAAGTGAAATAGGGATAGAAACAGTGAGAAATAAAGTGAAAGTAAGTCATATAGTGATAAAGAGAGGCGGGAGGGAGAGAGACAAAGAGAGAGAAAGAAAGTGAGAGAGACAAAGAGAGAGAAAGAGAGTGAGAGAGACAAAGAGAGAGAAAGATAGTGAGAGTGCGAGAGAGTGGGTGTGTGTGAGAGAGAGAGAGAGAAAGAAAGAGAGAGAGAGAAGAAAATAAAATAGTAGGAAGGAAGACATAACAAAT
>NW_014592172.1:0-841 GCF_000485595.1 Priapulus caudatus | reverse complement strand
TGTAGGGCGGAGAGGGAAAGGGTTGAGTGAGGGAAAGGGTTGAGTTAGGGACGGAGCTGAGTCAAGGGTGGGGCTGAGTTAGGGAAATGGTTAAGGTGGGTTAGGGTTGATTTAAGGGTGGGGCTGAGTGAGGGAAAGGGTCGAGTTAGGGGAGGGCTGGGATCAGGGAACTGGTTAAGGTGGGGGTAGGTTTGATTTAGAGGTAGGTGGGATTGAGTGAGGGAACGAACGGGGTTAAGGGTAGGATTGATTTAGGTGTGGGGCTGGGTCAGGGAAATGGTTAAGTTGGGGGTAAGGTAGATTTAGGGGTGGGGCTGAGTTTTTAATGATGAAGTCATAATAACGGGGGAGGGGAGAGCGTAAGGACGGAGTGGAGAGGAGGGGGCGGGCTCAGGGATAATGGGAAAATTAGAATCACTGACTTACAGGGGCAGAAACACGAAAAACAATATGAATATCTATACAAACATTCTTCTGCATTTAACTTTCGTATACACGTTCAGGCCCGTAGCCAGGGGGGTTCGAACGAACCCCCCCGAGCCCGAAGCCCCCCCCCCACCCCACCAAGCAAAACAAATATTTAATTTGAACATTTTGCAAGAATTTCACCTCAGGTCGCTCAATTTTCTGGGGACCCCCCAGAAATGTTAAAATTAGACCCCCTCAGATGCCGTTTCTGCGCGAGCTAAGGTGGGTCCGACTCCCTGACCCCCCAAAACAACGCCCCTGCTCGGCGCGAAGCGACCAGGCGAGGAGCAAGCCACGAGCGTACACGGGAGTGGGAGGGCGCTTCACTGTCACCCTCCCGGCAGGATGAGATTTTGCAGTATTACACTAAAAA
>NW_014592171.1:0-841 GCF_000485595.1 Priapulus caudatus | reverse complement strand
GGAAGAGTTTGTAGAATGACACTGCGGTTCGACAGCGGTTAAATATTGATGTACATCTACTAATGCCACCAGGTTGCGACCCAATACGTAACCGCGTGTACTATAAGCGCAAAGTCCGTGTCTGGGTGCCAGATCTCTTCCTAAACTACCTGACTAATCACAACCATACGTGGCGCGCAGACTGGGTGCCTACCCGGCCCGATTTTAGGGCTAAAGAACCCTTTATTTACAACGACAGAATTGATGAAGAAACAAGGAAAAACAGAATCAACCATCAGCTCCCCGATTCCTGCAACTCAATAGATTATTGCACTACTATTTCATGCCATGCTATCTTAACATAATCTCATGCTAATTTATCATATTGTAGCCTCACTTATGTCACAATTATTATTTATGGTGCTTTACATTACTTTACGTTGTGTTTCGTTATCTTCACCCTTGCGATCTACATATTATCATATATATATTATCTATCTATATCGAACATCTATATCTATATTAAACATTGTACAATTATTGCCTTTATTATACTACTCTTTTATGCCATGCTAATTATGTTAGCCTATAAACCTTGCGGCGCGACGATGCCAGACCCATAGTATCCCCACGAACTTCGTTTAGGGGATACAATAAGGTTACAAAGCCAACATCGTTTTGGCATGGAACCGCTCTAACCTTTCTGGTGTTGGGCTACAATATTGCTTAAACAAATTGTCTATCTAGCGTATATCCTACGACACACATAGTACAAACTTCATACACTACAATTACGACAGTTCTCAAGGTTTATAGGCCAACATAGTCCAACTGTCGTAGGATATACGCTAGATAGACAATT
>NW_014592170.1:0-841 GCF_000485595.1 Priapulus caudatus | reverse complement strand
CTCTCTCACTACCTAACTCTGTCTCTCTCTCTCTCACTCTCTATTAACAGCAGAAGTCGAACAGAGCATAACTGAATGTTGTCTCCCCAGTGAGGACTCGCGTGATCGTGAGCAAGCGAGCGTAGATGTGGAGATTCTTTTCGTCTAGCTAATATATTTCACGAGACAGCAGAAATAATTGGATTAGTAAGTAGAAGCGCGCGTGCAGTTCGATGCGACCTAATTGATGGAGTTCGCGATTTAATATGTATTTGTGATGCGGGTTTAATATGATTCCGGTCTTATCTCATCATAGCAAGATGTGAGGTTTAGAACTCGTGTCGTAAACTTGTTGGTTGTATTCCGCTTCAAAATATATCAGTTACATGTGCATCAGGGTTTGTGCGTGGGAACACAGAGTATTGATTTTCCGTTAAATGTTATTAGTCAAAATCAGGTCAACTGTTGAGAGTTGTGCTCGAATTCGCATCGTAGACGTCGATTTACTTACTTACGAAACTCGTGCTGCGTTTCCAGGCCAGCAAGGCTACTTACTAATGGGCCGGAGCTGGATTTCAGGATAACACAATCACAAACTCCTTCACATGATGTATTTGAGCTATAAATTCACATCGAGAGTAACTACTGAATATTGCTAGTATTGATTTTCTTTGCAAGGTTAAAATGTTTGCCTAGAAATTATAGTCAAATTAATAGTGAACCCAAATGGCTAAATTTTCTATATAGTATATACACTATATATAGCAGGCCTATATTATCAGGGATGAATATTGGTAGATCATTCCGATTTGCCATTATTCACCCCTGATAGGATATATATATATATATATATATATACACA
>NW_014592168.1:0-842 GCF_000485595.1 Priapulus caudatus | reverse complement strand
AGTAGTAGTACGAGAGACGTAGAGAGAGAGAGAGTAGTAGAGAGAGAGAGAGGAGAGAGAGAGAGAGAGAGCTGAAAGAGAGAGTCTGCCTCTTACCTGTTGATTTATGGCGGAGATGCGAGTCATGGGTGTGCGCGTGGCCGTCGTCTGCACGATGCTGATCGTACGCACCGCCGCCGTCATCCGCATGTCGATGGGAGTCCTCCTCGTAGAGAGCTCCATCTCTCCTTTCGATGCGGAGGAGGTCGGCCCTGCCATCGACATCGCCATCGAGCGGGCCCTCGTCGACTACAACGTTCGGTACGAGAAGTACGAGGCCTACTACAAGGTCGGCATCGACGAGTCGTGCGACAGAACGACGTCGGCGGGCGCCGGCGCCGACCTGATGTACATAGACCACGTCGACGTCATCGTCGGACCGGCCTGCAGCGCCGATATGATCGCTGTCGCTCACCTCGCCACCTACCGGTCAGAGGCGTTACTAACCGGCGTGGGAGACCTTCTGAAAAACGCCGCCGCGTACAGAACGTTGACCCGGGCGTCGATTAACCAGCTGAAGTACTACCTGGTGTTTTTCGGCATCTTTGACATGTTCGGGTGGCGACACGTCGGCGTCATCTACGACGGCGGACACACGCTGCCGCGGCTGCAAGCGACGGCGCTCATCCGGGCTCTTCATGTGCACTCGGACATCTACGCGCTACCGGCCGCCGTCGCTTACTACTCCGATCAGCGGTTCCCGGTGAATTTTGCAGCTCTTCTGGCTGAAGCCAGCGAAGATTCAAGAGGTCAGTTCTATATATCACAATACTCCCCCCTCCTCTCTCTCTCTATATATATAT
>NW_014592167.1:0-842 GCF_000485595.1 Priapulus caudatus | reverse complement strand
AAAACGTCCTTGCCTACCTCACTACATCCGACATACTTGCGATGCGCAATATAGGCTTAGCGGTGATGGAAAAGATGACTGCGCCTGAGTTGCAAATCTATCAAGCGCGTCAAGTCTACGAAGAAGCATTGCATACCTGGACCTATCAACACTGTATCGAAACCATTGGTTTAGACCAAGGTGAAATCTACAATCGCTACCGCGTTGTGCCAGAGATTAATGCAAAAATTCAATTAGCGAATCGTCGCTTAAACTCAGTGATGCGTAATGATATTGACCTCACTGACCCTGACGAGCTAAACAACTTTGTGATGGCTTACACCTTTTTCGCGGGTATTTTCGAAGGGTGTTGGTTCTACAATGGCTTCACGCCGATCTTCTCATTACAACGTCGCGGCCTCATGAAAGGCACTGCCGAACAGTTACAATACATCATGCGTGATGAAGTTATGCATGCCTCGTTTGGCATTCGCGTAGTGAAACAGATCATGCTAGAAAATGATGTGACACTCGACCCTAAAGCGGTGCGTGAAATGTGGGATGAAGCCGAAGCCGTTGAAATTGGCTACGCAAAGTACATATTACGCAACCCTATTTTGGGTTACTCCGCTGATGACCATATCGAACAATTCCGCTTTATTGCCAATCGTCGTGCCAGACAACTTGGCTTTGAAGAACCCTTCCCCGGTGCACAAAATCGTACCCCTTGGCTAGACGAGCAAGCCAATATGCGTAAGGAGAAGAATTTCTTTGAAACGCGCGTGACCGAGTATCAAACGGGTGGCGCCTTGAGTTGGGATTAGGCTGATGGCATACCGAATAATTTAGAACAGGGAAGTTGC
>NW_014592166.1:0-842 GCF_000485595.1 Priapulus caudatus | reverse complement strand
GTGTGTGTGTGTGTGTGTGTGTGTGTGTGTGTGTGTGTGTGTGTGTGTGTGTGTGTGTGTGTGTGTGTGTGTGTGTGTGTGTGTGTGTGTGTGTGTGTGTGTGTGTGTGTGTGTGTGTACATGTACGTATGCGTGTGCGTGTGCGTGTGCGTACGTGTGCGTACGTGTGTGTATGTGTGTGTATGTGTGCGTGTGCGTGCGTGCGTGCGTGCGCACGTGTGTGTGTACCCTTGTATGTTTATGTGTGCATTTACGTGTGCGCGTACGTATGTGTGTGCGTGCGTGCGTGCACGCTTGCATCATAAGACAACTGTTGAAGGACAGTGAATGAGTGAGGGGGTGGGAGGGGGTGTGAATGATGAGTAATTAGGGCAGTGGTGTGAAGACGCGTTCCTTCGTTCGCTAACAATACCATCTCACGATTGCATGTAATTATAATAATACAACACACACACAGACACACAGACACATGTAATTATACGCATACCCGTACCCACACGCGCGCACGCACGCACGCATGCGCGCACGCACGCTAACACACATGTAATTAAACGCACGCACATGACCGTACACGCACGCAGACACGCACGCAGTCATGTAATTATACGCACGCACGCACGCACGCACGCACGCACGCGCATAGACACGTGCAATTTTACAGTTAGTAAAAGTGTTCGTTTCTGCGCTGTTGATAGTGAGAGTGGTATGTATGTATGTCTGTATGTGTAACCTGGGCTGCTAGCGCGCGCCGGCAGGCTATATGAGGATAGAGGGAAGGAGGGATGGATGGAGAGAGAGAGAGAGAGAGAGAGAGAGAGAGAGAGAGGTGGTGGGAGGGAGGG
>NW_014592163.1:0-842 GCF_000485595.1 Priapulus caudatus | reverse complement strand
AGATACCTGTTTCTGTTGAATTCAAAAAAGGCAACTATCATTCTTATATGCGTGAGCAGTTCACTTCCAATAAGCTGCATTCCTCTGTTGGTACGGGTTATATTGATGCCACTGCCGCAGAGAATGTTTTGCAAGTTGAGCGTCAGCAAGTGCATGTATTACAACTGATTGATGCATATAGAACCATCGGGCATTTAATTGCAAATACTAATCCATTGTTGCAAAGTCAAATCACTGCTGGTCTAGAAGAACTTAGTTTGCATTATTATGGTTTGGATAAGGTAGACCCAGAACAAGTGTTTAATTTGGGTAACTTCCATTTAAATGATAAGCCTACCATTGATAATATTTACCGAGCATTGCGTAATACTTATACGGGTTCTATTGGTGTGGAATACATGCACATCATGAATACTGAAGAAAAACAGTGGATTCAATCACATTTAGAAATCAGTGAAGCCAAGCCCGATATAAGCGCTGAGCGCAAAAAGGAACTTTTAAAACAGCTTGTTGCTGCTGAAACACTAGAACGTTATTTACATACTAAGTATACAGGTCAAAAACGTTTTTCTCTGGAAGGAGGAGAAAGTCTTATTCCGCTACTGCATGAAATTATTCATCATGCGGGTGGGCAAAAGATCCGTGAAATATTTCTTGGCATGGCGCATAGAGGGCGTTTGAATGTCTTGATAAATATTATGGGAAAATCCACCGATGAATTATTTAAAGAGTTTGAAGGTGTCGTGGGTGACCCTTATTACATGGGGGATGTAAAATACCATAAAGGGTATCAATGTAGTATTCAGACAGTCCAAGATGCGATGCATCTATCGTTAGCATTT
>NW_014592162.1:0-843 GCF_000485595.1 Priapulus caudatus | reverse complement strand
TTTAGATGAGCACTAACACACAGGTATGACTGTTCTCTATAGTAGAGAACTCGGCATCTGTCTACAGAGAACGCTTGTGGCATTTCCTTGACTGACCTGTCTATGAAGGCCACTGACCTGTCTATGAAGGCCACTGACCTGTCTATGAAGGCCACTGACCTGTCTATGAAGGCCACTGACCTGTCTATGAAGGCCACTGACCTGTCTATGAAGGCCACTGACCTGTCTATGAAGGCCACTGACCTGTCTATGAAGGCCACTGACCTGTCTATGAAGGCCACTGACCTGTCTATGAAGGCCACTGTTGGGTTTTGCTATTGAGCGATCGTAATATACAGGGTTTTCCCCATACTTATGTATACATATATGTTTTCCCCATACTTATGTATACATATATGTTTTCCCCATACTTATGTATACATATATGTTTTCCCCACACTTATGTATACATATATGTTTTCCCCACACTTATGTATACATATATGTTTTCCCCATACTTATGTATACATATATGTTTTCCCCATACTTATGTATACATATATAGGTTTTCCCCACACTTATGTATACATATATGTTTTCCCCATACTTATGTATACATATATGTTTTCCCCATACTTATGTATACATATATGTTTTCCCCATACTTATGTATACATATATGTTTTCCCCATACTTATGTATACATATATGTTTTCCCCATACTTATGTATACATATATGTTTTATTTAATGCATTTATTCACGTGTGCAATCGTTCACTTATCTTGGTTATATGTTGTAATATAAATATGCCTAATATTCTATTCCTTATATATATATATATATATATATATATATATATATA
>NW_014592160.1:0-843 GCF_000485595.1 Priapulus caudatus | reverse complement strand
GTAATCACACACCCACATCCTCCCTCCATACCCTATATCCACCTGTAATCACACACCCACCTACCCCTTCCTCCATTATCTATCCCCTCCATCCCCACCCTCATTCACACACCCACCCCACCCCCACCATCTATCCCCCTCCATCCCCACCCTCATTCACACACCTACCTACCCCTTCCTTCACCATCTATCCCAACCACGCCTGCCCTATTCACACACATACTTACCCACCTCCCCCTTTCTCTACCCCTCCAACCACCCACCCCACCCCACCCCACCCCTATCCCCAATCAACCAACCACCACCCCCCTCCACCTATCCACCTTTCCCCACCCCCGCGCGATCATGAGTACGCTCGTGCGTGCATGCGTACCTGTGCTTGTGGATGATGGCGTTGAAGGCGAGGCCGTCGCGCCAGCTCGTCGTGAAGTTGCGCACGTTCACGTTCGGGTAGCCGGCCGTCTTCATCTGACACCACAGCAGCAGCGCGTCCTTGCAGACTTCGTCTCCTTGTTGTCGACCTCCTCTATCGTGATGTCCTGGATCTGTGATGGGGGACGGGGCAATGTCGCGTAAGCATAGTGGTGTAGGTGGAGGATATCGTCGGCGTGGTGCGTGCGAGTGTTCGTGTGTGCGTGCGTGTGCATGTTTATTATGTCCTGGATCTGTGAGGCACGTAGTGCAATGTCGCATGAGCATAGAGGTGTAGGTGGAGGACGTAGTGGGTGTGGTGTATGCGTGCATGAGTAGGTGTAGTGTGCGTTTGTGCGTGCGTGAGTGGGTGTGGTGTGTGCGTGCGTGAGTGGGTGTAGTGTGTGCGTGCATGAGTGGGTGTGTAGTGTG
>NW_014592159.1:0-843 GCF_000485595.1 Priapulus caudatus | reverse complement strand
AGAGAGAGAGAGAGAGAGAGAGAGAGAGTGAGAGCGAGAGTTTCGCACCTCAAGGCGCGTATATCTGGGAGCAGCATGTCAGGGTAAACGCTCTCTCTCGCACCTTTAGCGTTCGAATACCTGCGAACACCTGTAGTCAATGTCAGGTAAGCGGTGAACAGCTGATCCCGGGCCGCGCTGACAGCCGTAATAAAGCACGGGGTGGATTAACGCGCCGGGATCCCCCGTCGATTGTGCGAATCCGCTCCAAAAAGCCGACGCAAATGCGCAAGGCTTTCGGCAGCAGCGCTTGCTTGACTCGCCCTAGAGCTGTGCGCTCCTATATCACAACTTGATACGTCGCGCGGCCTGTAGAGTCATTCTCACCGCAGCGAGCGTGTGACGATTGACTTCTGATAAAATTGCTTTTGATTAAATTGCTTTTGATGAAATTGCGTCGCCGCATAACAAACAAGTGAGCAATTTTTATCCCTGTGGTAGAGATAGATAGATAGATAGATAGAGTAGAGATTGCTGTAAAGCCTGTTACGTATATCCACCTGTCGCTGAACAGGCCGTGCACGGTCGGGGCGGGGGTGTGGGAACACGCGCGTGTGTTAAGCCGGGGTAGGGCACGGGGTGGGCGTGGCAGGCGGCCGTGAGGATACGCTTGATCTTGTTACGTAAGGCCGCGGCGCGCGTCTGGGATGTAGTTGGTAAATAAGTTTGCGTTAACTCATTCCGTCGCAGTTGTTGCACGTCACAGTGTTTGCGTTGAGCGTGCGCGGGTTACTATTGCTACGATATATATATATATATATATATATATATATATATATATATATATATATATATATATATATT
>NW_014592158.1:0-843 GCF_000485595.1 Priapulus caudatus | reverse complement strand
TATCGCGTTTAATATTTCGTCGATTAGCTCCCAAAAATTATCCAGATGGGTGCGTGTTTTCTCCGACATGGCATATTTTCTGCCTTTATTGCCGATTAATAAACCAGCGACCACAATGGCAATAGGCCCAGAGATATGCAGAGCGCTGGCAAGGGCGTAGCCGCCTAAAACCAGTGCTAAGGTTAGTAAAATCTCCACTTGATAGTTGTCGATACTGGCTAACATTCTGAAGGTGATATAACCGATAAGAAAACCAAACACTGCGCCACCGATGGCCTCTTGAGCGAATAATAGTGCAATGCTAGAGGCGCTTGCTTCTCCGTGCTCGCCATGGCCGCCGACGGCGATGCCGAGTAAGACTAAAAATACCACGATGGCGACACCATCATTAAACAGCGATTCCCCTGCGATTTTAGTTTCTAAAGATTTTGGCGCGCCGATTGTTTTTAAAATGCCCATCACGGCAATCGGGTCGGTGGGGGAAATTAAAGAGCCGAACAATAAACAGTAAATGAGCGGAATATCTAAACCGAGCAGAGCGAAGATCTCAAAAGAAGCAAAACCGACGATAAAGGTTGAGCTAATAACGCCGACGCTGGCGAGAATGGCAACCACCCATTTTTGTTTTTTAGTTCATCCATATGCACATGCAATGCACCCGCAAACAGCAAGGCGCTCAACATGCCTTGCATTAGCGTTTCATTGAAGTTGATCTGTGCCAATAAGTGCTTGGCGTAGCTTTCTAATGGTACGCCGAGTTTGCCGAGGGCGATAATGCTGAGGGAGAGTAGTAGCGCAATGACTAACAGGCCAATGGTGGGAGGTAGTTTGATAAAACGGTAA
>NW_014592157.1:0-843 GCF_000485595.1 Priapulus caudatus | reverse complement strand
ACAAACACAGATCACCCACACTCCGGTTCCCAGGGAGCCACCCTGTTGGATGTCACTACTGCTGCCGAATTTTTGTTGTAGAATCTTGTCGTAGTGCAGGTAGTCTGGAAGCAGTGAAGCCATGATAACGAGGCGTAGGGCGGTGGGGGCAATGACATCAGGATATGTAGATGAGATTATTAATCGCGATAATGATTCATTAGAAATAATGTCGTAATGGCAATAATATTGTAGCGGTGGCACCGGACCCTAGACCGGGTTCCTGCTACGAGCCGCTAGATGGCAGCAGCGGCAGCAGCCGCACAACTACGATGCCAAAGAAGCCGTCGCCGCTCGTCGCCGGCCTCGTCAAGCTGCAGCTCGTCGTTGACGCGTTGCTGGCGACGGCCACCAGGAAGGCTCTCGACGTGCTCGGTCTCCACGAAGCCAAGGAGGTGACGATGCAACAAGATGGCAGACGAACGAACGCCGTCGTCATGATGGGTGGGGCGGCAACGACCGATCCAGGCGTGTCCGCATGCTTTCGGTACGGTTTCGGCGCCCAGTTCACAAGCACGGCGGCTCCCTATCAGACGTGCAGCGTAGTAGAAGAGGAGCGAGCGGGTAAAGGTAAATCATGCACGGACGTGTGCAATGATGTAATACGTATATAAGTAATAAAGTAAATAAATAAATAGAATGCATAAATGAGGGCGGTGTGCGAGCGTATGTAAGTTCTGAGGTAGAATATATCAAGCGCTAATAATACCTAAAGGGTATTATTAGCTCTTGAATATATATATATATATATATGTGTGTGCGTGCGTGCTTGCGTGCTTTCGTGCGTGCTTGTGCGTGCGTGTG
>NW_014592156.1:0-843 GCF_000485595.1 Priapulus caudatus | reverse complement strand
TATATATATATATATATATATATATATATATATACATACATATACATCAAATTATTTAAATATCTTTTATTTATATAATTATATTCAGTCTATTGCCCGAGGCAAACAAGCAAGGTTTACATTACATGTGGGTAGGCCTATAACACACATGCGGTGTGCCAGAAAGTGGCGTTAAGTGCTAACTATACGTATTATAATGAGCTGCATGCGCTAGCCGCCTTCACGTGTACAAATAACTCGCAATACAAAGCGTAACTCCACACAACTAGCGCGCCACCCCCGCAAAGAATCCCGTCTTCCTCTTCACCTTTCTTTCAATTCACTTCCACCCTTCTCTCTCCTCACCTCCATTCCGTCTCTGTACCCCCACCCGTACTTCCCTTCAGCCGCCACACTTCTTTCTCTCGCAGCGCGTTTTTACCGAACGCCGAGCTGAAATAATCTCTCTCGTCCGCAGAAAAGAGCGAGCGTTTCTCACGGCCGCGTACATATCAGCGCTTTCTTTCATTCGATCATTGACGCGGACTGCGCCGTGGATGCAAGCACGCCATCGCGGGGGCACCTAGATGTGCAGAGCAGGCGGGCCGTAAGCCTAACGCAATACGAGGCTTTCAACCCAACAGCTGGCTGCCGGTGTCTGTGTGAGTGAGCGTGCGTGCGTGCGAACGTGCGTGCGTGCGTGCGTGTGTGTGTGTGTGTGGTGTGTGTGTGTGTGTGTGTGTGTGTGTGTGTGTGTGTGTGTGTGTGTGTGTGTGTGTGTGTGTGTGTGTGTGTGTGTGTGTGTGTGTGTGTGTGTGTGTGTGTGTGTGTGTGTGTGTGTGTGTGTGTGTGTGTGTGTGTGTG
>NW_014592154.1:0-843 GCF_000485595.1 Priapulus caudatus | reverse complement strand
CCGCGGCACTTGTTAGTGATGATATTATCCTGCATGTTCCCATTACTATGGCGCACGTTATCTTGTTAACACGGTAACAAGGTGTTTGTATTTTTTTGGAGAACGCGAATATCAAAATTGCCATTTGAATAGTTGCATATGCTAGCTTTCAGTATGAGTCATAATTACCCAATGTTGTAAAATTAGATTAGCTCATATGCCTGGAATATTGTGATTGAGTCCGGATTGCAAACCATGTTGACTTCACCAGGTAGCCGACTACGCTGCTCCAAATCTGGAGTCTGGAGGAGAGCTGGTGCAAGGAATGTACTCGCCAAAACGTGAGCTAATGAAAGATTTATAATGTCCAGAAAAATTTGTCGGCCTGATTCAGTATGAGTATAAAATTTTCCGCAGAGCTGTAACCGTTTGTTCCTGTGGTATTTGCCTTTTGGCAAACCATCTTTGGTATTTTTCCAAAATATTTATAGCAAGCTGTTTAAAGCAAATACATAATTCATTTAGAACACATGATAGGAGTTGCATTAGAGTAAATTAATGTTTAGGGTTCTCTCCACATGACAGATAATTTGTTATAAGTAGTTCACACAGAGAAAGTAAAGGCTTATTTCAAACCCACATTCTAATATATATATAGTGGCTGCAAGAAAGTCGTTTTAATTGGTCGAGGGTGTGCATGCACAAGGAACAGGTCTGGTAAGAAGAATATAAATTCAGTAGAAAAAAAGCCATCACTAGCCAAAGCTCTTGTCAAATTTTCAAATTCTTGGTAAACCTCATTCCTATTCCACACAACTACATGTTTCCATCACAACCAAGCAATATTTGCGTAATATATATATA
>NW_014592152.1:0-844 GCF_000485595.1 Priapulus caudatus | reverse complement strand
ACACACACTTGCAATTACATTTGTTCGTGGTATTTCCATCTCCCCATGCACTCTCCGAGTCCTTCGTTTTATAAATTAATGTTCTTATCATCCTTCACTTTTAGATCTTTGCCAGTTTCCATCTTTCCAAGCTCTCTGTCCTCCTATGCGATCTTTCTTTCTACAATTTTTTTACCTCTGCTCCATATTTTCCTTATATCTATCCTACTCGCGTTCTATATACAACACGGTTACACGGTTCTCTTCTTTCCTTTCCTCTCTATCCCCTTCCAGTCACCTCTCGCTTTCATGTCCTCTCTCCCCATCGCCCTTCCACCGTTATCTCCCTCCTCCACCCGCCTCCTCTCCCCCTCTCATTTATATACACCACGCTCTGCGCACTCATGTTACGGAGCGTGGCATTAACTCCCGCTGGTCGATGAAGCCTCAGCATCCGCCGCGCCGATGCCCGCTAGTCGCCCAAGTCCTCATGGCTTCATGCCTCGCTGTTGCTAACCCGTCTTGCGAGCGCTGCGGGATGCAAGGAACAAGACCGGATCGCACTAACTAGCTCCTTAGCGCTGTCGCTCACGTGCGCCTGAATTTCTCTTATTGTTGCTAGGCTGTGGTCGCATGTGCAACGACCCGCGAGAGCGTCGCGCCTTCCTGCGCGCGCACATACACGGTCGGTGTGAGTGGACCATGGTGTGTTGGGTTCTGCATGTCACAGATCAGACTTCAACGCGTTATCGATGATATATTTGCCACGCACGAGCAGATCATGTGATGAAAGACGTGTTGGAGAGAGAGAGAGAGAGAGGGGGGGGGAAGACGGATACAGGGACAGAGTAGATAACGAAAGAAT
>NW_014592150.1:0-844 GCF_000485595.1 Priapulus caudatus | reverse complement strand
GTAGTTTTACCTGTGATTATGGTTATATTCAGGTTGGTGTTACCTGTGGTTATGTACACATACATATTACATACATTTACCTGTGATTATGGTTACACATGCAGGGTAGTTTTACCTGTGATTATGGTTATATTCAGGTTGGTGTATACCTGTGGTTATGGTTACACATGCAGGGTAGTTTTACCTGTGATTATGGTTATATTCAGGTTGGTGTTACCTGTGTTTATGTACACATACATATTACATACATTTACCTGTGGTTATAGTTACACATGCAGGGTAGTTTTACCTGCGGTTATGGTTACACATGCAGGGTAGTTTTACCTGTGATTATGATTATATTCAGGTTGGTGTTCCCTGTGGTTATGTACACATACATATTACATACATTTACCTGTGGTTATAGTTACACATGCAGGGTAGTTTTACCTGCGGTTATGGTTACACATGCAGGGTAGTTTTACCTGTGATTATGATTATATTCAGGTTGGTGTTACCTGTGGTTATGTACACATACATATTACATACATTTACCTGCGGTTATGGTTACACATGCAGGGTAGTTTTACCTGTGATTATGGTTACACATGCAGGGTAGTTTTACCTGTGATTATGATTATATTCAGGTTGGTGTTACCTGTGATTATGGTTACACATGCATATTACATACATTTACCTGTGGTTATAGTTACACATGCAGGGTAGTTTTACCTGTGGTTATGGTTACACATGCAGGGTAGTTTTACCTGTGGTTATAGTTACACATGCAGGGTGGTTTTACCTGTGATTATGGTCTGATTATGTGATTATGTGATGTGATTATGGTGACTTCTCTGTCTATAAT
>NW_014592149.1:0-844 GCF_000485595.1 Priapulus caudatus | reverse complement strand
AAGGGAAATAGCACGGGAAACATGTGGAAAATAACACGGGAAACATGTGGGAAATAACACGGGAAAAATGTGGAAAATAACACGGGAAAATGTGGGAAATAACACGAGAAACATGTGGGAAATAACACGCGAAAGATGTAGGAAATAACACGGGAAAATGTGGGAAATAACACGGGAAACATGTGGCAAATAATACGGGAAAATGTAGGAAATAACACGGGAAAATGTGGGAAATAACACGGGAAAATGTGGGAAATAACACGTGAGAAATGTGAGAAATAGCACGGGAAAAATGTGGGAAATAACACTGGAAAAATATGGGAGAGCCGAGACGTGGGAGAGGAAAGGAATGTGGGAGATGTGGGGAAAATGTACTCAGCGCCGTAGCTGAAATAGCTGAGGTAGCTTCTATATAGTTTCTATGTAGTTTCTATGTAGTTTCTATATAGTTTCTATCTAGTTTCTATGCAGTTTCTATATTGATTTTATATAGCTTCTATATAGTGTGTATATAGCTTCTAAATTGTTTCTATATAGTGTTTATATAGCTTCTATATAGTTTCTATATGGCTTCTATATAGTTTCTATCTGGCTTCTATATAGCTACTATATAGTTTTTATATAGTGTCTATATAGTTTCTATATAGTTTCTATATAGTTTTTATATAGTTTCTATATTGTTTCTATATAGTTTCTATATAGTTTCTATATAGCTTCTATATGGTTGCATCTATAATACTCGCGCTATACTTACATGTAGTTTTTCCCCTGGAAGCCATCGGCATACCTTCCCCACTGTGGTTCGTTTGGAAGACACTGGTAGTCTCCTCCTCCTCCCGTGTGA
>NW_014592148.1:0-844 GCF_000485595.1 Priapulus caudatus | reverse complement strand
TGAAGGTGAAGGTGAGGGGTGGATTGCGCAAATTTCTTTCTAACCTCATTAATTAAATGTGAATATTAATATAGAAACGACCACCAAGAATCGCAAACTTTCATGAATATCAAGGAAGGGAACCATCCTTCAATCGCTATTCCACAAACTGGTCGAAATTAACTTTCTAACTGTGCAAGCTATACTAGGCCGGTAGATACCAATCCTTCCCATTCTTCCTTCGTTACTCCTTCCATAAACAGCATCTAACTCCCCGGATGTTGTAGCTAAATCCCTAAACAAACGTGACGATGGATATAACGATAGATTAAACGAACCTATAAAAAAATAATAATGACAAATAATAAGGAAATAATAAATAATAAAAATCTATGAATAAAATAACTGACGACGACAAAGCAAACAGCCCTGTGTGCGGTCCTCCACGTATAAACCTATTACAGCATATATTTTCGACCCCCTCCCCCCTTCCCCTCCCCCTACGCTTCCCCCGGAATAAACCATTCGTTCATAAATACAGTAAATTGGGGAGCGAGACGTAATTCACGCATAACTCTCTATTTTTATGTCGTTATTCGTTGAAATTATCGACGTAAACACGTAACTCGTGTAAAATCTAGCTCGAATTTTACTCGGGAATGGATTTTTGCGAGAGATGGCGGCGGCGAGAGAGTGAGAGAGAGAGAGAGAGAGAGAGAGAGAGAGAGAGAGAGAGAGAGAGAGAGAGAGAGAGAGAGAGAGAGAGAGAGAGAGAGAGAGAGAGAGAGAGAGAGAGAGAGAGAGAGAGAGAGAGAGAGAGAGAGAGAGAGAGAGAGAGAGAGAGAGAGAGAGAGAGAGAGAGAGA
>NW_014592147.1:0-844 GCF_000485595.1 Priapulus caudatus | reverse complement strand
CTCACCTGTAATCACAGGTAAATAACTCACCTGTGGGGGGGGTCACGCAGCTCAAACGTCCACCATAACCCCCCCCCCCTTCCCCCGCTGACCGGTCATTTAGCGCAGCTCAAACGTCCACCGTAACACCCTCGCACCGACGACTGGTCATTTAGCGAACGCGGGGTCGTGCCCTCTCGCTATTGGTCGCTTTGCTGTCGTCTGGCCCCGAGTGTGGGGGGCGGCGGCGATTGGTGGATCGTACGGCGGGCGACGCCGACGCGGGTGGGTCTGTCTGCTGTCTGCCGATTGGACGTGTGCATACTAATGTAAACTGGATGTATGCTAATGTGTGTGTATGTGTGTGCGTGTGTGTGCGCGTGTGCGCGGGTGCGCGTGTGCGCGTGTGTGCTTGTGTGTGTGTGTGTGTGTGATTGTGCGTGCGTGCGTGCTGTGCGTGCGTGCGTGCGTGCGCGCGTGCGTGCGTGCGTGCGTGCGTGCGTGTGTGTGTGTTGTGACTACTGTGCGTGGTGGGTAATAATGATTTTGGTAGTGAGTAGGGTATGTGTGCGTGCGTGCTGTGCGTGCGTGCGTGCGTGCGTGCATGTGTTGTGACTACTGTGCGTGGTGAGTAATAATGATCATGCCACAGCTGTCTTCGTGTTTGCTTGGTCATCACCTTGCCACGTGTGTGCGACAGTGCAAGCAGAACATATCTTAGTATTTATGGAGAGTGTTATCTTTAGTAGTGGACACTATCTACACATACAGGTCAGTTCCTGGTACTGGTAACGGCTTAGGAAAAACACCCAAAAAAACAGCCAGTTATCTCTGGTAATGGCCTAGTTTCCCCAGTATGATATCT
>NW_014592146.1:0-844 GCF_000485595.1 Priapulus caudatus | reverse complement strand
ATTCAAGCTCATAGGTCATCCAAGCTAACTCTAACCGCGTGTTTTTTTTCTGATTGACGCTCAGCGACTATTTGACCTAGCTCATAGTCTTCAATTATTTCCTGAATGAACTCTTCTTTATTATCGGTTAGTCTCGCAATGCCATCCATAAGCAATTGAATTAATTCAAGAGGAAGTGTGACCTTCCTAATACCTTCTTCATTGCTATATTCTGGGTGTAGACTATCAATGTCTACGAATGTACGTGCATTCATCACTTAGTCTCCTTGGTTTATTTAGTCTGTGTGAAACGTTATATAGCACCTATACTACTATAGTTTTTTGTCACACCTCTAGCATTATTGTATACGTTGTATGAGATATAAGCCGCATATACAGACATATACGCCGTAATACTTGTAATTGTGGCGGGCTGTATCGGGCAACCTTAGGGTTGGCCGTCCCCTGTGAACGGTAGTTTCGAACCTAGTACAGCTCCGCCACCCATTTTGATTCGAAACCAAAACGTGGCGGTTTATAACTCTCATAGGAATAGCGTTATGACACCGATCATGCGAGACGTGCTGGAACTACGCCAGTTACGTGCCACACTCACCAATCAGCTTGCCCAAGCGCGAACTCTCAACATAACGGACCGAATTGTTTGTGCAATTCCAAACCGCGCAAGAAAACGGCGATGGTCGGATGCTGGGGCGTCTATTGGCGAACCAGCAGGCGGGCTTGGCGGCGATCATGGGTAATATGATCCGTGAGATTTCGCTAACGGGTGAGTTGATCCATACGCCCATTCATTCCTTCGATAAAGAAACCGGTCAGGTGATCATTGCTAAATACACTGATGATG
>NW_014592145.1:0-845 GCF_000485595.1 Priapulus caudatus | reverse complement strand
CAATACCATTGACTGTGTTCAGTGGATTATTTGAGTAATAGATTTCTTGTGGTGGACGAATCCAAGGATAAGCGTAACCTACCTCACTATAGTCATTCACCAAATAAACGGGTTGTTTAATCTTACCAACGTGAACACTAGCCACGTCATGGATTTCATAATCGATATAAGCCCACTCGACAATTGCATTGAAGCCACTTTGATCGCCACGACCAAGGATTTGAGCGACTACAGACATATCTTCGGTAATATCAGAACTAATCTGTAAACCAAAACGTGTATCTTTTTCAAAGGTAAGATCTTCGGTAATACCACGATCACTTAAACCACCAATATAAATATTGCCTTTATCAGCGTCATCGATACTGACAATTTTAGAAGCACCTGCAGTCATAAAACCATCAAACTGAATTGCTTGTGCCGCGCCACTTGCTAGAATGGATAATACTGCTGTAGCAACTAAATTAAACTGCTTTTTCATGTCAGGCACTCTCTTTCTTATTATTGTAATAAATATAAAGATAGTTGAAAAAAATGCCTTGGCAAGTAAACCTGCCCAAATGGCACGATTTAGGAACAGTCGCTTATCAGATTAAAATATATATTTATTGGTATAAACCTTAAGAAGGTATCTAAGATATTTTATGGCTAAAACATGGTTTTCAGCCATAAATTTTGAAAGCTGGGTTCGTGCTGTCCTATTGATTGAGCTAGACTTTTACATACTTAATTGGGGGTAAGAATAAACTTTTAGCTATTTCCGTTTAACACTTGATTTACTTCTCTTACTCAGTTGAGTAGTAAACGGGTTACTATCGCCACCTTTAAACTCAATTTTAATGGGC
>NW_014592144.1:0-845 GCF_000485595.1 Priapulus caudatus | reverse complement strand
ATCAGCCCCATACCGCCTAATTCACCCGCAATATAGATACCTGGAACATTAGTCTGAAAACTCTCATCAACTTGAGGAATGTCAATGCCACGTTTTTCGGTACCGAACACCAATTCAATAGCATCAAAGGGACAGGACTTTTTACAAGCACCATGACCGATGCAGTGCGTTGGATTTATCAGGTGGGCTTTACCAGCAATAACCCCGAGCACGTTTTTTTCTGGACAAGCTTTAACACAGGTAGCACAACCCAAGCAGCGGCCAGCGTTAATGACAGGATGCATCGACGAAGGTTCAGTCAAGCCAGCAGAAACGGCATCATCGTAAATACCTACACTCTTCTTATGTTTTACTGACTGTCGCCAAATATAAAAGCCTAGGATTATTAATAGCGGTAATCCGTATAACAAAATCACAGTCAACATGACTTGTACTCAGTTATACGTAAGCTATAATAACGGAGGTGGTTTCCATCTGTATCATCATTTAGCCGTTTCAAATCGTGGCAATTGATGTCTCTTAAATGCTCAAAAATCATATCGATATTATTCAATAAATAGGGTTTTCGTCTCCCTATTATGAGACGTAATGTCGCAATTTTCATAAGATATACCAAATAAAAAAACTTTTCTCAACCATGGAACCTCAACACTTCCAGCAGCGTGTACTATGTTAACAAGTATCGCCTGCTATTAAGTCTAGGATTAACAAATGTTTGCACCCCTACAATATCTGCGTAACCATCTCTTTATGTTCAGTTTGATTGGACTGCTGTATTTCGGCTGGATGAATCGTGAAGACAACTACCTGAGCGCAGAAACCGGCATCGGTTATCTACTTGGTAT
>NW_014592143.1:0-845 GCF_000485595.1 Priapulus caudatus | reverse complement strand
ACCCTCCCATGATCGAAACAACACACACCCTCCCATGATCGAAACAACACACACCCTCCCATGATCGAAACAACACACACCCTCCCATGATCGAAACAACACACACCCTCCCATGATCGAGAAACAACACGTTTGATGCGCGTGCCTCAGCGCAAAAGTTAATCGTGTAAATCTCTCGACCCTCCTGGTCGCCCCCCTGGCACCGTGGACGCACCGTGCGGCCGCAGCAGCAGTAGCGCCCTCTCGTGCTTCAGGCCGTGCAGACCGGCGATCAGGTCGCTAACGGTGAACAGCTTGTTACCGAGGTCGTCAAGGAAGATGGCCGCCGCACTCATCTGACGGCGCTGCGCGTCGCACGTCAGACGATCCACGTACGCCGGCCTGAAACGCGCGGGAACAGATGCGCCATCTATATTTCATTACAGAAATCATGGTGACAGTTTTATTAATATTATTATATTTTTATAATATAATAATTCTTATTATTATTAATAATATTATTAAATCTTTACTGCCATATAAAAAAATATGACAAGACGGTTTCGTCTATATTCACGAAATCACCACATCGTGCAGCTTATATTCTGTTGTTTGCGTTTACCCCCCACCCCAAACAATAATCCTTAGGAAGAATCTGCTTTAACTAAGCAGACATCCCAATTAGTGTTCCCGGGTGCCCGACATCGTGGTCCGGTGTCCAAAAAGTCCGCGTCGTAACATTTTTCAGCCTATTATTAAATTACATCAGTAAAATTACTAAATTGCTGAATTGCTTGATGTACTTTTGATTCAGCAAACAATAAAGTCACAAATGTGTTCTTTTTTTTTCTGCATTTCATTTGAAT
>NW_014592141.1:0-845 GCF_000485595.1 Priapulus caudatus | reverse complement strand
GAGAGAGAGAGAGAGAGAGAAAGAGAGAAAGAGCTCGAGTGAGAATACAGAGTAAAATACAGAGAGTGAGAAAAAGTGTCATAGAGTAGAAATAGAGTCATAGAGGAAAAGAGAGATGCAGAATAGAGGGGATAAGAGAAGAAGAGAGGGGAAGCAGGCAGGATTGATGGAGAGAGAGGAGAGAACAGGGGACAGAGAGGATGGGGAGGAGAGAGATAGCCGCTAGCGAGTTTGCTTGCATTAAGGCCGGGGCTTTATATTATTATTATAGCAACGACGCAGCCCGCAGATATGCGAGCTAGCGCACAGCCACAGTTAAAGCAAACAACACAGTACTGCCGTAGTCACACAAAACACCTGATCATCGCGCCACGCATTCACGTCTGCTGCTAGTGCTGCCGCTGCTGCTGCTGCTGCTACTGCTGCTGGTGGTGGTGGTGGTGCTGCTGCTACTGCTGCTGCTGGTGGTGGTGGTGGTAGTGCTGCTGCTACTGCTGGTGCTACTGCCGCTGCTGCTGGTAGTGGTGGTGGTGGTGGTGCTGCTGCTACTACTGCCGCTGCTGCTGGTGCTACTGCTGCTGCTACTGCCGCCGCCGCTGATGCCTCCACTGCTGCTGCGTGCTGCCTCCGCTGGTGTGTGCTGCCGGATGGCTGCAGCTTATTTGCACTCGCTAATGTACGTGCATCCTATTGCCCGCATCAGTGCGTGCAGCCGCCAGCGCTATAGCTGCTGCTGCTGCTGCTTATGATGATGGTGGTGGTGGTGCTGCTGCTGCTTATGATGATGGTGGTGGTGGTGGTGGTGGTGGTGCTGCTGCTGATGATGCTACTGCTGCTGCTGCTGC
>NW_014592140.1:0-845 GCF_000485595.1 Priapulus caudatus | reverse complement strand
AGAGAGAGAGACAGACAGACAGACAGAGACACAGAGACAGACAGACAGACAGACAGACACAGACAGAGACACAGAGAGAGACAGACAGACAGACAGACAGACAGACACAGACAGAGACACAGAGAGAGACAGACAGACAGACAGACAGACAGAGACACAGAGAGAGACAGACAGACAGACAGACAGACAGACAGACAGACAGAGAGACAGAGACACAGAGAGAGACAGACAGACAGAGACACAGAGAGAGACAGACAGAGCGCACGCTTACCTTTTCGAACATGCTGCTAACGATGTCTTCCTCCTAGTCGCCACGACCCGCTTAATGCAATTACATCTCGTCGACAAGTGACTGAGAGGAGGAGCGGGGAGGGCAGGGGAGGAGGGCAAACACAGATCCGTGCTGTGAAAGAAGATTTCTAATCCGAACTCTCCGCTAGAATTGACCTGCCTCTTACAGCTGAGAGCCGATATGTGAAGCTCAGCTAATATCACGCTGCTGCCACTCGAACGCGCGCGAGAGAGAGAGAGGGGGGAGGGAGGGGAGAAACTGGGCCGCATCTTTCTCCCTGGAGACGGAGGCACGCGAAGAATTCACCCCGATACGACACCGCAATTAACTCAAACCGCCGCCCGAGGGCGCCACGGTCGCCATTTCCGGAGAGGTGGGCGTGAGTAACGACCAGCAAAGCACACAGACAGGGCACGCGAGCGGGGGAGGGTGGGAGTTAGGCACGCGCGAGGGGGGAGGGTGGGAAGGGGCACGCGCGCGGGAGGAGGGTGGGAGGGGGGCACGCGCGCGGGGGAAGGGTGGGAGGGGCACGCGCGCGGGGAGAGTGGGAGTT
>NW_014592139.1:0-845 GCF_000485595.1 Priapulus caudatus | reverse complement strand
TCTTCTGCTGCTGAATTTAAAGCCTTTGCAGACCATGTTAGAGAGATTACAGGTGGTATTCCTATTGGTTTTAAACTCAGTGCTAACCATATAGAAAAAGATATTCAATTTGCACTAGATGCCAGTGCTGATTACATCATATTGGATGGTCGTGGTGGCGGTACGGGTGCTGCACCGGAAATGTTCAGAAATCATATTAGTGTACCTACCATTCCCGCACTTGCACGCGCACGTCGCTATCTTGATGAGCAAGGAGAGAGTGGTCGAGTAACACTTATTATCACGGGTGGATTACGTGTGCCTATTGATTTCCATAAGGAAGGTTCAAACCTTCGCCTTTAGGCGAACAGATTTCATCTATGATACTTATGGGGTGAGTATTTAATAGGAGAAGAAGTATGGATTATCGTTATGGAAGTCATACGGTTTATAAAATTGAATATCATTTTGTTTGGGCCACGAAATATCGTTATCAGGTTTTGACGGGAGAGATAGGTTTACGAGTTCGAGATTTAGTGCGTCAAAGTTGTCAGGCCTTTGAGATCCAGATACTGAAAGGAGTAGTCAGCAAAGATCATGTTCATATTTTAGTGAGTGCGCCACCGAATCTAGCGCCTAGTGAGATAATGAGGCGAGTAAAAGGAAGAAGTTCGAGCAAATTATTTAATGAGTATCCGCACTTAAAGAAACGATACTGGGGCAGACATTTTTGGGCAAGGGGATACTTTTGTGCCACGGTAGGCGACATGACAGAAGAGATGGTTAAGGACTATTTAGCGCATCACTTTGAGCCGAAGCAGGATGATGGTTTCGATATAGAGCCAGACTGACGCATCGTTGAGCCG
>NW_014592138.1:0-845 GCF_000485595.1 Priapulus caudatus | reverse complement strand
CGTTGAATACGCATGGTGTCGTATTCTTCTTTAATGCCTTTTACATAAGCTTCATTACGCTCTTCACTTAATAAGTCACCGGCGACACCTACTGCACGAGAAGCATCTGGCACGTAAACTACGGCGTTAGGATATTTCGGATCAATTTTCACTGCGGTATGAATGCGTGACGTGGTTGCGCCACCGATTAACAACGGAATAGTCATTTCCAGGCGATTCATTTCAGACGCCATGTGCACCATTTCATCAAGTGATGGCGTAATCAAACCTGATAAACCAATAATATCAACATCAAGTTCTTTGGCTTTTTCCAGAATCGTTTCTGCTGACACCATTACACCCAAGTCAATCACTTCGTAGTTATTACATTGCAGCACAACACCAACAATGTTTTTACCAATGTCGTGCACATCACCTTTTACGGTGGCCATTAAAATTTTACCGTTGGTTTGCACTACGCCATCTTTCTCAGCTTCGAGATAAGGCATTAAATAGGCCACGGCTTTTTTCATTACACGGGCCGACTTAACTACTTGCGGTAAAAACATTTTGCCCGCGCCAAATAAATCGCCAACGATATTCATGCCATCCATTAATGGCCCTTCAATCACGTGTAAAGGACGCACTGCTTGCAGCCTTGCTTCCTCAGTATCTTCCTCAATGTATTCTGTTATGCCTTTTACCAACGCATGCGATAAACGTTTATTCACTGGTTGTTCACGCCAGGTTAAATCTTTTGTACTTTCCGCCGCCTTACCATCACCCACATATTTAGGCGCAAGCTCTAATAGTTTATCTGTCGACTCAGGATTATTATTTTGAATAACATCTTCAACCGCAAGGCG
>NW_014592137.1:0-845 GCF_000485595.1 Priapulus caudatus | reverse complement strand
CACACAACACACACACATTTAGGCCTTGTTTATATTAAGACCATGATAAGAAACGGCCAGATGGTAACGCAAAATAACAGACCGTAACAAGCTGCGTAATTAAGCAGTCGACATTTCATATGACGAAATGCCATAGAAGGATGCAAACACAGCAGCAACAAGTGAACGTACGTGTTCGCTTCGTGTCGCGCCCGCATGCCGCGATAGCTTCTTGTGTAGCAGTTATTCTGGTCTGCCATGTGTCTAAGCCTTGCTAGAATGTCGCACGATAACACTGGCGATGATGAGCCCCTCCTGCACCCCACCACCCCCGGCGAACAAAAATAGAGAGGCCCTGTTCAAACATGGCTTCTATCGATCGCAGTTCTCGTGCGTCATAGGAACGCACGACGGATCGATGAAGACACGAAGGAACGATTCGGCATCTTGACGAGCATTCGCAGCGAGCCAGTGCTCGGGCTGTGCTGAAGACTAAGCGCAGAAATCCTCTAGACATTTTGCTACGGCGCACGTAAAAAAAACGCTCATGCACGCCATGCACGCTGGCGGGTTAGCACGCACGCACGCGCGCATGCAGTTTCAGCGAAATGCAATCGTTTACAAATATCACGAGATGATGGGGGGAATTTTTCACAGCAAAAGCCTATTCGTTACGCGCGTCACTGCCAATAGGGAAAATTAAACGCGGCGGGATATCCGGGTCTCCTATAGGGCTTTATCCGCAGCCTCCGCTTGCGAACACTTTTCTATGAGAAAGATACGTGTGATATTTGTAATCTGCGTTGCAAATATATTCTTGCGATGCGTGCCGCATCCTCCTTCAATGCAATCCAATATTAAAGGTA
>NW_014592136.1:0-845 GCF_000485595.1 Priapulus caudatus | reverse complement strand
AACGAGAGAGAGAGAGAGAGAGAGAGAGAGAGAGAGAGAGAGAGAGAGACAACGAGATAGAGAGAGAGAGAGAGAGAGACAGCGAGATAGAGGAAGAGACACAACGAGATAGAGGAAGAGAGACAACGATATAAAGAAGATAGCCAACGAGATAGAGAGTAAGAGCCAACGAGATAGAAGGAGATAGACAGCGTGATAAAGGAAGAGAGACAACGAGATAGAGGGAGAGACATAACGAGATAGAGGGTGAAAGACAACGAGACAGTGAGAGAGAGAGAAAGAGATAGAAAGAGAGAGAGCAAGATATAGGGAGATAGACAACGAGGTAGAGGGAGAGACACAACCAGATAGAGGGTAAGAACCAACGAGATAGAGGGAGATAGACAGCGAGATAGAGGGAGAGAGACAACGAGATAGAGGGAGAGAGACAACGAGATAGAGGGAGATAGACAGTTGTCTCTCTCCCTCTATACTCGTATCTCGTTATCTCTTTACCTCTATCTAGTTGTCTCTCTCCCTCTATCTCGAAAGGGAGATAGACAACCAGATAGAAGAAGAGAGACAACGAGATAGAGGGAGAGAGACAACTAGATAGAGGGAGAGAGACAACGAGATAGGGCAAGACAGACAACGAGATAGAGGGAGAATCACAACGAAATAGAGGGAGAGAGACAACGATATAGAGGGAGAGATACAACGAGATAGAGGGAGATAGACAGCGAGATAGAGGGTGAGAGACAACGATATAGAGGGAGAGAGACAACGATATAGAGGGAGAGAGATAACTAGACAAAGGGATATAGACTACTAGATAGAGGAAGAGAGACAACGAGATAGAGGGAGAT
>NW_014592135.1:0-845 GCF_000485595.1 Priapulus caudatus | reverse complement strand
TCTCTATCTATCTTTCTCTCTCTCTATATATATATAGAATATAATATATATATATATATATATAGCTAGCTAGCTAGTTCTTTCTTTCATCTTTATTTTTTTTCTCTCATTCTCTCATCCTCTCTATTTCTCTCACCAATCAATATAATTATATCTACAGTCATCACCAAACACGTCGAGATAGTTGCATCTGCCGCTCGAATCCACTCCTAATGATGTAGACTAAGCCGATGGAAGAGCCACATCACAAGAGTTTCCAGCCCGCGTTTCTTGCATGGCACGGCGACATACAAAGCGATCACGTGATTCGACTAGCGCCGTGTGTGCTGCGAACGCACTTACGTACGTGAGAAACGCACTGTGAACGGCCGTAAATGTGTTGTAACATAATAAAAGTAACGCGTGAACGCACAGATACACACGCACGCACAAACGCTCACACACAGACACACGCGCACGCACAAACGTTCGTACACAGACACACACGCACGCACAAACGCTCACACACACACACACACACGCACGCACAAACGTTCACACACAGACACACGCACGCACAACCGTTCGTACACAGACACACACGCACGCACAAACGTTCGTACACAGACACACACGCACGCATAAACGCTCACACACACACACGCACGCACAGACACACACGCACGCACAGACACACACGCACGCACAGACACACACGGACGCAAAAGCGTTCGCGCACAGACACACACACACACGCACGCAAAAGCGTTCTTGCACAGACACACACGCACGCACAAACGCTCGCGCGCAGACACACACGCACGCACAAACGTTCGTGCACAGACACACACACACGCACAGACACA
>NW_014592134.1:0-846 GCF_000485595.1 Priapulus caudatus | reverse complement strand
CACTCTGCCATACAGCCCGTTTTTACGCCTTAAAATAAAAAATGGTGATTTTCATCTCATTAAGTTATATAGCTATAAAACTTCAGTAGTGTCCGGCAATTCCACTTGGAGGATTAGTTAAGTTTTTGATGTTCATTAATAAATGTTATGTTTAGGGGTGTCACCGACTTGAAAGTGAATTTTTTGGGAAACTGGAGTTTTCTCCCCGGAGCTTCTCGTTATGTATTTAGGCCAGTTGGTGTTTGCGCAACTCATGGAGCATTTGCCCCTTCACACATTTCGTCGTTGTGTGCAGCGCTACCCCTCCAAATATCCCACCAAAACTTTTTCACATCTCGATCAATTTCTTTGCATGGCTTTCGCACAACTAACTTGCCGCGAGAGCTTGCGCGATATCGAAACCTGTCTGCGTGCTCATCAAACCAAGCTCTACCATTTGGGCATACGAAGCAACAACATAGCCAAGAGTACGTTGGCAGATGCCAATGAACAGCGTGATTGTCGCATCTACATGGATTTTGCGATGAGCTTGATTCAGATTGCCAGAAAGCTTTACGCAAGCGATAGCTTCGCGGTAGATTTGGAACAGACCGTTTATGCGCTTGATACCACGACCATCGACTTGTGTTTGAGTGTCTTTCCGTGGGCACACTTTCGCTCCGCTAAGGCCGCAGTCAAGATGCATACACTACTCGATTTACGCGGCAATATCCCGACCGCGAACAGCGGAAAAGGTCGGTAAAGCCGCGATCCATGATTAAAAAACTTACCGCTTCAGGTATCAGGATAATCGAGTATTGCATTTCAACTTCGTGCATTGTGCCCATCGCTGATGTGGATGAAGGT
>NW_014592133.1:0-846 GCF_000485595.1 Priapulus caudatus | reverse complement strand
GACAGAAAAGAGAGAGTGAGAGACGAATCCAAGAGAGACGAGAGAGCACGAGCGAGAGAGCAGACGACTGGTAGAGAGTCCAAAGCGAGAGAGAGAGAGCAGAGGAGATCGGGGACAGACGATGAGAGAGAGTACGGAACGGAGAAGAGAGACCGGACGAGAAGAGAGCATCGAGACAGAGAGGAGATGACAGATGATGCAAAGCAGAGAAAGAGAAGGAGTGCAGAGAGAAGAGGCTGAGAAAGAACAAGATGCGAGCAGCAGCAGAGAGAGCAGGAGAGAGGGATGACACACAGAGTCAGCCCAACGCAGACGAGCGAGGAAACGATTAGGAGATGACAAGAAATGCAGACCACGATTCGAGAGCATGGACGCGACAAGCAGAGAGCACAAGACGAGAGAAAGATAGAGGGAGCGAGAGATAGAGAGAGAGATAGATAGATAGAGATATAGAGCGAGACACACACACAGAGAGAATCGTGTCCTCCGCCGTGAGTACGTACACGGGGGGGGGGGTGCCGCTGCGGCTGCTGCCGCCGCCATCACCGCTTATACCGCTGCCGTAGTAATGGCTCTCGGCTGATTCTCTGCCGATATATGATGATGACATTAGCTCGAGTGTTTGTGCCTGTGTCCTTGTGACTGCCGAGCTGGCTGCAGCCTTCTACTTCTTCTCCTCCTCCTGCCCTCCTTCTTCTCCTCTTCTTTCTCCATATTTCTTCTCCTCTTCCTCCTCCTTCTTCTTCGCCTCCTTCTTCTCTTCATGCACTAATACAGCGAGTTTTATCCCTCCCTTGTCCCCCTCCCCTCCTCCCCTCTTTATCCTCCCCTCCTCCTGCCTCCCTC
>NW_014592132.1:0-846 GCF_000485595.1 Priapulus caudatus | reverse complement strand
TCTCTCTCTCTCTCTCTCTCTCTCTCTCTCTCTCTCTCTCTATGTATATATATATCAGGAGTAGATAATAGGGAATATTCCCTATTATCTACTCCTGATATATATATATATATCACTGCCAATGCATGTATGTTCGTCCGAGCATCGCAAATGTGTCCTGGCGTAGCAGTAGGCTACTAAACACCTACTCCGTCTTCTCCCCGTAATTACCTACTCTACCTGCCTCACCTCTACATACTCCTTCTTCCCCTCGCTACCTTCTCCACATTCTCCCCCCTTCACTACCTACTCCATCCTCTCCTCCCCTACCTACTCCATCGTCCTTTCCTCCTCTACCTACTCCATTTCCCGTTCACTACCTCCGCCACTCCCCCCCCCTTCACTACCTACTCCATCCTTTCCTCCTCTACCTACTCCATTTCTCGTTCACTACCTCAGCCACCTCCCCTTCACTATCTACTCCATCCTCTCCTCCTCTACCTACTCCACCTTCTTCCCTTCACTACTTCATCCACCTCCCACTTCACTACCCACTCCATCCTCTCCTCCTCTACCTACTCCACCTTCTTTCTTTCACTACCTTCTCTACCTTCCCTTTCACTACCTACTCCATCTTCTCCTTCTCTACCTACTCCACCTTCTTCCCGTTACTACCTCCTCTACCTTCCTCGTTCACTACTTACTCCATCCTCTCCTCCTCTACCTACTCCACCTTCTTTCTTTCACTACCTCCTCTACCTTCCCCCGTCACTACCTACTCCATCCTCTCCTCCTCTACCTACTCCACCTTCTTCCCTTCACTACCTCCTCTACCTTCCCCCTTCACTACCTACACCATCCTCTCCT
>NW_014592131.1:0-846 GCF_000485595.1 Priapulus caudatus | reverse complement strand
GTTCTCTCTCTCTAACGCGCGCGCTCTCCCTCACTCGCGAATGAGTATTTTCCCTGCCTCACTCCCTCACTCTTCCCGCTATCTCTGTCTCCCTTTCTTATTTCCTCAATCTCTCTCTTATGCAACCCATCCCTTATCTCCCACACTCGCTCCCGCGCCCTCTCCTTCCCCCTCTCTCTCCGGCGCTCTCTCTCTCTCATTCTTTTCCTTTCTCTATTACTTACATACCATCTTTGAAGATGCTCTAACCTTACCTCTAGCATTCCCCGCACGATGAACACAAGTATTGTACTTCGCCTAACGTAGACAAATGTGTGTGTACACACACATACATCCAACAGAGATCAGTCCACGAGCAGGCAGGGAGGCAGGCAAGCAGGCAACTATTTGCACACTACGACGGCGCTCCGGCCGCTCCTAATCCACCGGCTTCCTCTCTCCTCTCTTTTCTCTCTCTCTCTCCTCCTCTTTCTCCTCTCGTCTTTCTCTCATAAACTCTTCTGCTCCTCTCTCGTTTCTCTCTCTCCTCTCTCTTCGGCGACACATACGATCCTTGTCTTATGTCATCCCGTCTGCCCGCTCCAGATTGCGTGGTCCCTCATCGACTGCCGATATATTATCGTCTTAATAATACTTATATATATATATATATACCCGCCCCACCCACACGGCCCCGCCTCCCGCTAGCAGCGCGAGCATCGTAGTCGGCGCAGGAAGCGATCAGCGTTCGCGGTGTTGATTCGCAGTAGAGAGATCAGTCACTGCTATTGTTGTGACAGGCCACGCAGTGTGTGTGTGTGTGTGTGTGTGTGTGTGTGTGTGTGTGTGTGTGTGTGTGTGTGTGTG
>NW_014592130.1:0-846 GCF_000485595.1 Priapulus caudatus | reverse complement strand
TATATATATATATATATATATATATATATATATATACATATGCCCTACATATTATCAGGAGTAGATAATAGGGAATCCCCTAATTCCCTATTATCTACTCCTGATATTATATATGAGCTTATAATACCGAGCGTATTATCAGCTCTTGATATGGCCCAAGACGAGTAATTAAGGTTTCCAGCTAAAAAAAAAGTGACGCCGTGCCGCACTAAATGACAGATGCACATATGTGCTATAAATTAGTAGTACAATGTGTAATGGCAAGTTGATTACGATTACATCTATAACTTCATAACTTATCACACATCGTGTACGGTTCTTCTTTCCAGTGAGAGCGAGAGAGAGAGAGAGGGCAGATCAGCGAGATCTGTCTCTCGCTCCATTACTGTGTTCACGACAAATTACACTTGCCTTCATACATTATTACTACGGAATTACTTGGCTGAACCATTTTGCCAAATTCTGCGTTTTCGCCTCATTTGGAAGCAAGCATTAGCAGTTGACTTCGTTAAAGCGATATATGGGATTCGGACTTGACTGCATCTGTACACTCACGAGCATCTGTCACTGGTCTTATCGATCTTTTATCAAGCATGGTAAAACATATACTTTATAAAATTACATATGAAGTGAATTATATAAGACAATAGAGGGTTAAATCGGCTCGATAGTATAGCTGGATCAGATCTGGCGCACAGACACACGTCGACACGACATATTTATTATTAGGTGCCATGAAGCTGAAAAGTCAGCAGTGCTATTCTTGTAGTTATGTAGCAGTTTCGGGAGACGATAATCCTCGCCAGGTTAAAAATCGAACACCATGAACTATACATACCTACACGT
>NW_014592129.1:0-846 GCF_000485595.1 Priapulus caudatus | reverse complement strand
GAGAGAGAGAGAGAGAGAGAGAGAGAGACGTTTCCCGCGAGATTTTAATCCTATCGTTGAAATGCGCGGCGCCGATTGCGTGTGAAATCGATGCCATATTTCCGTCGGTGTTATAAAAGAGACATTGCCGTGTTTCGCTTACACTTACTATTGATCGGCGTGTATATAACGCTCAGCGAACATAATTGCGCGAATGCGTCATGCACGGCGAACACTATGTGCTCCTTGTAATTAATGTCGCTGATATGCTATATTAATTATCACCGTGAATATTGCAAGATATTAAAGACCACGCACGCGTGCTCGCGTGCACGCGCCACTTCATTTTGGTTGATTCAGAATTCGTCGAGTAAATAGCACTGGGTGCGAAGGCGTTCTGATTTTCACACACGCGCCTATCAGTTTCCCATTGTTATCGATATCGTGTTTTATTCCGCGCAGTGCGACCAATCGAATATGTAAACGAGATTCTGTCGAGAGAATATATAACTTCAAGTTATTGTGACCGCTCGTGTGGTTGGTGGCTGGCCCATATCACGGCTACAGGCGTTGTCGGAGTACTAGTAACACATACGCACGACGTACGCACGTACCACGTACGAACCTATATATTCGCAGTTGTGCGCACGCTCGGTAGCACACCATAGATATACCCGCACCGTACGCCCGCGGACACGCAAACACAGAGACACACCCATACAGGAACATACACACACATGCACGCACGCACACGCACACGTACGCATGTACGCACACACACACACACACACACACACACACACACACACACACACACACACACACACACACACACACACACACACACACACACACACACACACACAC
>NW_014592128.1:0-846 GCF_000485595.1 Priapulus caudatus | reverse complement strand
TTTTAATACGTGTTCGAATCTGGGATGTTAGTCAAAATAAGGCCTCTGAACGATAGAAAATCTTGGTGCGAGGATTCTAGCAAAAGCACACTTAAAGCGTCAGCTTTGGCTACATAAAAAAAAGGTCGACCCGTTAAATAGCTCTCAACTTACAACAAAAATGGCAAAGTAATTTCTGATTCAGGAAGCTCAAATTCAGGCGGATAATCGACACCCACTAGGTACAGACCGTGCGGCAAAGCCGTAACACCACCAACGGTTCGATCTTTCGCTTCTAACACTTGCTTGGCCCACTCAGGCTCAGCCTTACCCATGCCAACCGCCATTAAAACACCGGCAATATTACGAACCATATGATGTAAAAAGGCGCTGGCCTTAATATCAATACTAATCAAATGTCCGCGCTGTTTCAGCTCAAGATGATGCACTATTTTAATCGGGGATTTAGCCTGACACCTAACCGTGCGGAAAGAACTGAAATCATGCTCGCCAACCAAATACTTTGAGGCCTCACGCATACGCTCAATATCCAGTGGACGCTCTTCGGGCGTCAAATGGTTAGCCGTCATCGCCGAGCGAATACGGTTGTTATCAATCACATAAATATAGCGCCGGGCCATGGCCGAGAATCGGGCATGAAAATCGTCAGAAACGTAAGAGGACCAGCGCACGCGAATGGTACGGGGGAGATGCGTATTGGTACCACGCACCCATGCTTGCAAGGTACGCGGCTCAAGGGTGTCAAAGTGAACGACTTGGCCGGTTGCGTGAACACCGGCATCGGTGCGTCCAGCACAAAAAACTCGAATAGGAGAACAGGCTATCTTACTTAAAGCCTCTTCAAGC
>NW_014592127.1:0-846 GCF_000485595.1 Priapulus caudatus | reverse complement strand
GTGAGAGAGAGATAGAGAGAAAGCGAGGTGGGATGTTTTACACGCAAGGCGACAGAAGACGGAGAAGAAGAAGAAAAAAACCGACACACTTGCGGGGAATTGGTGCGGTGCTTGCTTCTGCTTTGGGAATCGTTACGGATTTTCGGATTGCTCCGGATTTTATCGGATTGGTGCGAATTCTCGGATTGCACCCGATTTTCTGATGGGTACGGATTTCCGGATTGCTCCGGATTATCCGATGATACGAATTTTCGGATTGCACCGGATTCTCGGATTGCTCCAGATTTTCGAATTGCACCGTATTCTCGGATTGCACTGGATTCACGAAGAAATCGGCGAATCTACGAACCGGCTTTTACGGTTTATATTACGTATATACGGTATATATTACGTATATATTACGGTATATGTATATATTACGTATATACGGTATATATTATGTACGTATATGTATATACGTATATACGGTATATATTATGTATATACGGTATATATTACGTATATATTACGGTATATGTATATATTACGTATATACGGTATATATTATGTACGTATGTATATACGTATATACGGTATATATTATGTATATATTACGGGATATGTATATATATATATTCGTATATACGGTATATACGGTATATACGGTATATATACCGGCTTTTACGGTATATATTTAGGGTATATACTTTTAGGCGAAATCTACGAACCGGCCTTTTCTAAGCCGTCATGTCGACCCAAGTCGCAGGTTTTACGACACTCGAATCACGTTTTTTGAACACACACACACACACACACACACACACACACACACACACACACACACACACGCGCGCGCGCGCACGCACG
>NW_014592126.1:0-846 GCF_000485595.1 Priapulus caudatus | reverse complement strand
CCCGCATCCATCACCAACTCCACGTGATACTCAAGACGCTCACGAATTTCTTCCGCGTCATTCAGCGGATAATCATCTGCGGGTAAGATTAAGGTTGAACTTAATATAGGCTCGCCCAACTCTTCCAGCAATGCCTGTACCACCGGGTGCTCAGGAACCCTCAAACCAATGGTATTGCGTTTAGGATGTTGCAAACGGCGCGGCACTTCACGACTGGCTTGGAGGATAAAGGTATAGTTACCCGGCGTCGTTGCTTTGAGTAAACGGTATTGGCTGTTGTCGATCTTGGCGTAATTCGAGATTTCCGCTAAATCACGACAGACCAAGGTGAAATGATGCTTATCGTCGACTTCTCGAATGGTGCGAATGCGCGTCATCGCGGCTTTATCGCCTAACTGGCAGCCCAGCGCATAACAAGAATCGGTAGGATAAACAATGATACCGCCAGCACGAATGATACTGACAGCTTGTCGTATCAATCGCAGATGCGGGTTATCCGAATGAATGGAGAAAAATTGAGCCACGTATCAACAAAAAGTATTATCAGCGTTAGACCAGCGCAATGTTACAGCATAGACAAGAAAAATGGTCTTTATTCATAAGCCACGTCCCAATCGTGCCATATGGGTGTGCATCCAGCAGGCAGGTTCGGTAATTTCCCCAAATCAAAGAAACTTTCACCCGGCCCATGATAATCAGAACCACACGAAGCCAAGAAACCCATGCGCTGCGCGTGTTCTGCAAATGCCTTCGCCTAACTGGCAGCCCAGCGCATAACAAGAATCGGTAGGATAAACAATGATACCGCCAGCACGAATGATACTGACAGCTTGTCGTATCAATCGC
>NW_014592124.1:0-847 GCF_000485595.1 Priapulus caudatus | reverse complement strand
AGAGAGAGAGAGAGAGAGAGAGAGAGAGAGAGAGAGAGAGAGAGAGAGAGTCAGAGACCGACAGACAGACAGACGGATACGCGGACGAACATACGGAAAACAACATTAATTCTCACGTGTCGCCAGCATCGCCAGGTTTTCGGTCACTATCCTCAAGCCATCGGTCAATTTGAGCCAATTGATGTACCTCTTGTTGCTCTTACGATCCCGAAGAGGCGTCGCCATCTTGAACTACGGTCAGTACTCAGTAGCAGCAGTAGCAGCAGCGGGGTCACAGGCACTTGGAACGTCTCAATAAGAAAAAATTATGGTGAATAAACGCGTAATGTATTTGCTTTCGCCTATTATTGCCGATAACCTGTAAATGCCGTTCAAACGCTCCTCTGCAACACACAAGTACACCGCACGCACGCCGTTGTGCACAAACAACTAGAATATAGAGCAGGTGGGAAAGCAGCGTGATCACAAACCACCAACGCCACCACCACCAACGCGCCAACGCAACGCGTGCCCAAGTGCCTGTGAGCGGGGCGGTAGCGATCGGGTCGCCGGGGCGTCGGCAGCCAACGTAAAATACCGCCAGGGGAGGCGACGGTACTCTCTTCTCGTGTTGCACTTGCCGACGTTGTATGTGCGTTACAGTCAGCCGTAGCTCTAGTGCTATATAACCCTTCGCTCCACTAGAGCTATGTCGGCTGGTGCTGCGAGCCGGTACGTAGGCGTTACTTGGAGCTCGGCTTGCACTCTGCCCCCGCCACCACCACCACCACCACCACCACCACGACCAGTTCGCATCAGTAAATCATATTATATCCAATGTAGGGTGGCGGGCGGCTCGTTTCTTTTT
>NW_014592123.1:0-847 GCF_000485595.1 Priapulus caudatus | reverse complement strand
CGCAGCCGGTCGTCGCAAGCGTGTGTCTGTGTGTCCGTGTATAGTGTTGTGTGGTCTTGTCGTGTGCGTTGTAGTGCTATGTGTGTGGACTGTGTAGTGACGTGTAGCAGTAATGATGTTTGTGTGGCGGTGTGTGTGTGTCGGTTTATGCAGCGCGCGCGGTGTGTCTGTGCTGGGTCGTCTAGAATTGTATGCTGTGTGTTCGTGATCTGGTGTAGGGTAAGGCTTTGTGTATGCGTGTGTGTGTGTGTCGTTTATGCGCGCGCGCGCGTGTGTCTGGTGTGTGTAGTGTATGTGTGTGTCTGTGTGTGCGTGTAGTGTATGTGTGTGACGTGTGTGTGCGTTTAGTGTTATGGTCGATGTTGAGACTGTGTGTGCGGTCTAGTTGTATGTGTGTGTCTGTGTGTGCGTCTAGTGTTATGCAGTGTGCCTGTCGTGTGGTCTGTGTATTGTGGTGTGATCTGTGTGTGGGTGTCTAGCTGTATGGTGTGTCCTCGTGGTCATGCGTGTTAGTGTATGTGTTTGTGTATGCGTGTGGTGTGTGTGTGTGTGTTTATGCGCGCGCGCGCGTGTGTCTGTGTGTGCGTGTAGTGTATGTGTTTGTGTATGCGTGTGTGTGTCTGTGTTTATGCGAGCGCGCGTGTATGTGCTTGTGTTTGTGTATGCGTGTGTGTGTTCTGTGTTTATGCGAGCGCGCGTGTATGTGCTTGTGTTTGTGTATGCGTGTGTGTGTGTGTTTATGTGCGCGCGCGCGCGTGTGCAGATGTGTTTGACTGTTTGTGCTGTTTGTGTATGCGTGTGTGTGTAGATTTCTACAAATATTTAGTAAGGAACAACGACGTAGCCA
>NW_014592121.1:0-847 GCF_000485595.1 Priapulus caudatus | reverse complement strand
TCTCTCTCTCTCTCTCTCTCTCTCTCTCTCTCTCTCTCTCTCTCTCTCTCTCTCTCTCTCTCTCTCTCTCTCTCTCTCTCTCTCTCTCTCTCTCTCTCTCTCTCTCTCTCTCTCTCTCTCTCTCTCACTCCCTCCCTCCCTCTCTCTCTCTCCCTCTCTTCATCCCTCCCTCTTGCTCTCCATCGTTCTCTATTTTCCCAACATCACTACTAATTCAATCATATATGGTCATTCATTATGCAGCCGTGTGCGTTGGGGGGGCCATGAATAATGCACATAATAGCAGAAATACGTCGCAATGCTTCACAATACAGTTACTACACGCGAGAGCGAGAGAAAAACCCTCAATAATATTTACTGTAGATTGAACGCGGTCAAGACGCTGAGACAGATGCTGAGACAGATGCTGAGACAGATACTGACACAGATGTTGAGACACATGTTGAGACACATGCTGAGACAGATGTTGAGATAGACGCTGAGACAGATGCTGAGACAGATACTGAGACAGATGCTGAGACAGATACTGAGACAGATGCTGAGACAGATGTTGAGACAGACGCTGAGACAGACGCTGAAACAGGTGCTGAGACAGATGCTGAAACAGATGTTGAGACAGACGCTGAGACAGATGGTGAGACAGATGCTGAGACAGATACTGAGCCAGATGCTGAGACAGATACTGAGACAGATGCTGGGACAGATGCTATTAGTCTCCTGGTATATATATACATACAGCGAACGTTTCTATTTGATCCTGTCTGTCATCTGTTCTTTACTCCCTTCAATCCACCAATCCCTTCAATTCTCTCTCCCGGCTGCTGTGCTGTCATCTCTCTCTCTCTCT
>NW_014592120.1:0-847 GCF_000485595.1 Priapulus caudatus | reverse complement strand
CGCACGCTCTCTCTCTCGCGCGCTCTCTCTCTATCTCTCCGCTTCTCTCTTTCTCATCCCCCCTCTCTCTCTCATCCTCCCCGCGCTTTCTCTCTCCCCCCTCTCTGTCTAGACATGCATTAACTATACGTCACGTAGTGTTCCGTTAGCGGCAACGCCGTAATTTCTGTGTTGAGCAGCAGGAGTTTCTGGTGCTCAAGGCAATCTGGTTGGAGGAGGGGGGCTATACGACACTTCAAAGCCTCCTTTATTGTATCAAGAGCGTATAAAAAAGGATATATATCCTGCTTTTAATACGCTCTTGATTGTATTACATATCGATAGAATGTGTGTGGCATACGGGGGAAGGAATGATATTATATATATATATATATATATATATCATATATATATATATATGGTGGGGGGGGGGCAGGGCACCACTTGGCGCCGCCACAGCTCTTCGTTCTGTGCCTTCTGCGCAGCGGGGGTTTTTATGGGTGGAGTTGCCCCCTCTCCCCATCTCTCTCTGAGAGCTGAGAGGGAAGAGAGAGGGCGTAGGTAAGAGAGAGAGAGACGAGAGTAGAGGAAAAGAGAAAAGAGAGAGCGAGAGCATGAAAGCGAGAAGAGGGTGAGAGAGGAGAGCGAGCCAGAGTGGAGTAAGAATTGGAATGCGGGGAGGATGAGAGAACGAATTGAAAGAGAAAAGGAAGGCAAGAGCGTGGAAAAGACGAGTGAGAGGGGAAGAGAGAGGGGATCTAGAGAAGAGGAGAGAGAGAGAGAGAGAGAAGAGAGAGAGAGAGAGAGCAGATGTAATAGATGGCGAGAGAGAGAGACGGCCCAGCAGAGGAGAGAAACGAGATGAGAG
>NW_014592119.1:0-847 GCF_000485595.1 Priapulus caudatus | reverse complement strand
AGAGAGAGAGAGAGAGAGAGAGAGAGAGAGAGAGAGAGAGAGAGAGAGAGAGAGGGGAGGGGGGCGATAAAAGAGGTAGATAAAACAATGGACGAAAAAACAATATTCCCAAAATAGAAAATCCTTGCTGTTATATCCTACGCGAAATCTCGTCTACGCAGAAGAAATACATTGCCGCCGCATTATGCTCAGTATTTCTTTGGAAAATCACAACCGCCAGAGAACAGCCCGTGACCTTATCACGTGACGCACAGCGTGCCGATATCAGAGACCATCTAAGTGACCATAATTCTATGATAAGCTAAGATTTTTACTCGCGCTTCATTAAATTCAAAAATACACAAAACGTGTTAAAATTAGGCCGTTGTCTACGCTGTGTGTTTGACAAGCTCCTAACCGCCTAACAACTTCTTTTTGTGTTTGGATACATTTCTCATACGCTTATTCCCATCGTTACCGTGTAGTTATGCGGTGGGCAAACGCTGAATGTGAAAAGGTCTCATGAAATTCAAACGCGACTCTATCGATCATTCAAAGGGGGTTTTTAACATCAAAAAGGTTTGCGATACATGACCGGCTTACTGAGAACGCTGAGCGATTCTTTTTTCTGCTTAAAATAAGTGTATCGAATACATTTTGTTGTAAAAATGAGCAACTCAGAAAATGTCGAATATGGGTGTTGTGGGGATTTTACGCCTTTACCGTGATATAAGGAATACTCCACTCGGTACTCGAAGCGGTAAGCGAATGTCTGGCTCCCTAGTGGCCGCGCGTGTGTGTGTGTGTGTGTGTGTGTGTGTGTGTGTGTGTGTGTGTGTGTGTGTGTGTGTGTGTGTGTGTGTGGTGG
>NW_014592118.1:0-847 GCF_000485595.1 Priapulus caudatus | reverse complement strand
TACCTCACCCCACCCTCTCCCCTAGGCTACCTCACCCCACCCTCTCCCCTAGGCTACCTCACCCCACCCTCTCCCCTAGGCTACCTCACTCCACCCTCTCCCCTAGGCTACCTCACCCCACCCTCTCCCCTAGGCTACCTCACCCCACCACCTCACCCTCTCATGCTTACCTCTGTCTTGATGCGTTCCCACCGAGCAGCGTAAGTACCGTGCAGCACGACCGGGTAGCGGGTGGCGTCTAGGATCGCCGTCAGCCGCACGTCGGCGCTCTGTCAACAAACAACGCAAGATTAGATGACCCGGGAGTCGATGATGACGTCACGGAATGGCGGGGGTCGATGATGACGTCACGGAATGCCGGGGGTCGATGATGACGTCAGAGAAGACCGAGGATTCACGCGTACGTTATGCGCATGTTTGTCCGTGCGTATGTGCGTGCACGCGTGCGTGCATGCGTGCGTGCGTATGTGCATACACGCGTGCGTTCGTATGTGCATACATGCATGCGCGCGTATGTGCGTGCATGCGTGCATGCGTATGTGCATACCTGCATGCGCGCGTGCGTGCGTGCATGCGTATGTGCGTGCGTATGCATCGTCACGCGCTAGCTCTATAGTACTAGCAGTACCAGAGGTGTTATAATATAGATTATCTATAATTTAACACCCCTGCATAGTACTACTACATACTATCAGCTCGCAGCCGCTGCCGCTGCACGCTAGCTGTCGTAACGAACGGTGAATGACTCAGCCTACGCGGCTACGTAAGGCATAATATACGTGTACACGCACGTACCGTCAACTGTATATAGCATGGAGAGAATGAGAGAGAGGGAAGGGAGAGGAGG
>NW_014592117.1:0-847 GCF_000485595.1 Priapulus caudatus | reverse complement strand
ACACACACACACACGCACGCACGCACACACACACACACACACACACACACACACACACACACACACACACACACACACACACACACAGGCGCAGACAAAGACAACAGAGATTAAATAACTCATATTAAAATAATTAACCATTAAATTAAGCGATTAATTTATTATGAGTTTGAATGCCGCTCAGCAAAGAGCTATTACGGTATGGCATCGCCCTCTACCGGGAGATTGAGTTAACACGCGCAGGAAACTAAGCCGAAGTCAATGCTCCCCACATAGAAATGTCTAGACAGACACATATAGACTATATATAGATAAGATGCGTGAATGTGAGTATGCTTGTACGTGCGTGCGTGCGTGCGTGCGTGCGTGCGTACGTGCGTGGATGTGTGTATGCTTTGCGTGCGTACGTGCGTGGATATGCGCATTCTTAAGCGTGCGTACGTACGTGCGTGGATGTGTGCATGCTTGTGCGTATATGTGCGTCGATGGGAGTATGCTTGTCCAATGTCCATGCATGCGTGCGTGCGTGCGTGCGTGCGTGCATGGATGTGAGCATGCTTGTGCGTGCGTGCGTGCGTGCGTGCGTGCTTATGTGCTTGGACGTGTGTATGCTTAAGCGTGCGTGCGTGCGTGCGCGCGTGCGTGCATGCGTGATCACTGCTCGCGCGCGTTTGTACGCAGACTACTTCTTGATCACATGATTGACACACACAAAATTATAAAGACATTTGCTTTTTATTAGCTCATAAAAGAATCGAAAAATATATACGAAATACAAAATGCTCCATATCACAAACATAAAACCACCGCGTCCAACACAGTAAACCATATTTACCGGCAATCCGTG
>NW_014592116.1:0-847 GCF_000485595.1 Priapulus caudatus | reverse complement strand
GCTTCTACCCCATCACCATTTTTGATGCTTCAGCTAACGACACTGATGAAGTCATCACGATTAAAGATGGTGAGTTTATCCTCCGCCGTCATATTGGTGAAGGCATGGTAACACTGGTGGCAGATCTAGACTTCATTAATAATCGTCATATTAGGAAAGCCGATCATGCAGAGATCTTTTGGCACTTAGTGCATGGCTTAAACAACCCCGCTGAGGTATTGCTGATTCATATGGATGAAATGCCTGCACTGTGGGAATTATTATGGAAATACCTGTGGGCGCTTATCCTCTCACTGACACTACTGTTCATCTTATGGCTGTATCGATCGGCTCATCGCTTTGGCTCTCTCATACCCAAAGAGGAACAAAATCGGCGTAGTCTATTGGAACACATTGCCGCCAGCGGACATTTCTACTGGAAACACCAACAACAGTATAAACTCATCGATAGCACACGTGCAGCACTCAACCGCCGCCTAGCATTAATTCACCCCGCTTGGTCACAATTATCTAAAGCAGAACAAATCGAGCAACTGGCATCGCGCACCAATAAGTCACAAAAAGAGATTCACGCTTTATTATATGACCAAAAAGTTACGCATAAAAAGCTCTCAGCTGACGACTTTATCCACCTCATTCAACAATTAGAAGCAATCAGGACTTCATTATGATTTCGATGACATTGGCTCAAGCCAGCGAATTGGCTCACACTTTAAAAACAGAGATCAGCAAAGCTGTCATTGGACAGCAACAAGTCATACACGAAACCTTAATTGCATTATTAGCGGGCGGCAATGTGCTCATCGAAGGTGTACCGGGTTTAGGCAAAACCTTGTTAGTACGTGCC
>NW_014592115.1:0-847 GCF_000485595.1 Priapulus caudatus | reverse complement strand
CATTTGCATATAGAGAGCGCCAGCGAAGAAGGGAAATGTAGTCCGCAATTTATTGCGATAATTAGACGTCGAGAGTAGGTTTTGGGACACGTTATACAAATGCTTGTGTGAGACAAATGTATATAAAATTTGCCTTAGATATAGATATATCGATAGCCAGATAGATAGATAGATAGATAGATAGATACATAGATAGATAGGCACGTAGATATAAAATAAACGTCTATATTAGAAACAGCATGCATATTCACATAATTGCTTTCGCGCGTACACGTTTGCCCATGCTCGCTAGGAGGCCTAGACAACTCGCTTTTTTTGTTTCCCGGCCCGAATGCATAGAGTCCGTTTAGTATTGATACTTACAATATTTCCCACCCATTGGGTCGTCAATAGTGATCAGCGCTCGATACAAATGTAACGAGATGGTTATCTACTGCTACCTGACAGGCTTCCATTCACGATGCCCATACCCACTACAAAGCCCATTCTATGTCGGCTACCAGCGAAACTTGTAACCTTGCCCCGAACGTCTATCCATGCCGAAATCCACATTGTCGACATAATGCCACCTGAATTCTTTAAATGCCAAAATACAATTACCATTTGCATGCGTAGGCGCCGAATAATCCTATAATAGCATACTACGTACGGTTTGATGAGTTTTGATAGCTGTTTATTTCATTTATTTGACACGACCCGCCGAGCTGCGCGTGATTTTTGGTACGTTTCCCGAGACCAGCTCTATAAGGATGTCTGCAACGCCTCATGAAAATGTTATACAGTGCACGCACGTACGGTAGCTCTCTCTCTCTCTCGAGAGAGAAAGAGAGAGAGACGATCAGAGAGA
>NW_014592114.1:0-847 GCF_000485595.1 Priapulus caudatus | reverse complement strand
GTATAGTGGCTAGATGTATAATGGATAGATGTATAGTGGCTAGATGTATAGTGGCTAGATGTATAATGGCTAGATGTATAGTGGCTAGATGTATAGTGGCTAGATGTATAATGGCTAGATGTATAGTGGCTAGATGTATAGTGGCTAGATGTATAGTTGCTAGATGTATAGTGGCTAGATGTATAATGGCTAGATGTATAGTGGCTAGATGTATAGTGGATAGATGTATAATGGCTAGATGTATAGTGGCTAGATGTATAGTTGCTAGATGTATAATGGCTAGATGTATAGTTGCTAGATGTATAGTGGATAGATGTAGAGTGGCTAGATGTATAGTGGCTAGATGTATAATGGATAGATGTATAATGGCTAGATGTATAGTGGCTAGATGTATAGTTGCTAGATGTATAATGGCTAGATGTATAGTTGCTAGATGTATAGTGGATAGATGTAGAGTGGCTAGATGTATAGTGGCTAGATGTATAGTTGCTAGATGTATAATGGCTAGATGTATAATGGCTAGATGTATAGTGGCTAGATGTATAATGGATAGATGTATAGTGGCTAGATGTATAGTGGCTAGATGTATAATGGCTAGATGTATAGTGGCCATTAGGTCGAACAGGGTTCGTATAGTGCGCGTAAGTGCTTTGGTATGATGCAGTGAGCTCATGGAAGTTATTTCCCCGTGTGTTCACCCGCATCTATAGCCTCACGTGGCATCGCTGTGCAAATAGGAACGCGTGACTATCAGTTCTTCTTGGTCATAACGGATTCTCTTTCGCCACCCCTCTCTCGCGCTCCCGACCTCTCTCTTTCTCTCTCTCTCTCTCTATCTCTCTCTCTC
>NW_014592113.1:0-847 GCF_000485595.1 Priapulus caudatus | reverse complement strand
GGAGGTAAAGGAGGTTGTGGAGAAGAGAGAGGAGGAGGAGAAGGTCGAAGGAAAAGGTAGAGGGGGATAATGTGGATAAGGAGAAGGTGAAGAGAGGAAGTGGAGGAGAAGGGGGAGAATGTGGAAAAGAGAAGGAGAAGGTAGAGGAAGAGGGGTGAAGGTGGAGGAAAAGGAGAGAATGTGGTGGAGGAGGAGGGAGAGGTGGAGGATGAGGACAAGGTGGAGAGAGGAGGTAGAGAGCATGGGGAGAAAGTGTAGGAGGAAAAGGTGGAGGGAAGAGGTAGAGGAGGTGGAGGAGAAGAAGGTGGAGGGGGAGGAGGAAGATGAGAAGGTGGAGGAAGAAAAGGTGGAGGGAGGAGGTAGAGGAACATGGGGAAAAATGGAGGCGAAGAAGGTGGAGGGAGGTGGTAAAGGAGAAGGTGGAGAGAGGAGGTAGAGGAGAAGGTAGCGAAAAGAGGTAAAGAAGAATGAGGAGGAGGGAGAGAAGGAAGAAAGGTAGAGGGAAGAGGTAGAGGAGGGGGAGGGTGGATGAGGAGAAAGTAGAGTAAATAGGTAGAGGAGGAGGGGGAGAAGGTTGAACATAGTCGAAACATGGAAGTGACGGAACATGCATTATAATTTTTTTTAAAGAAGTATACTTACAGTCTGCATCGCACGAGGCATCTTGTGGGAAACGTACACTGACAGGATGTAGAGGAGGAAGGGAGGGGGAGAAGGTGGAGGAGGAGGAGAAGGTATAGGTAGAGGAGGAAGAGAGAAGGTGGATGAGGAGAAGGTGGAGGGAGGAGGTAGAGGAGAAGGAGGAAGTGGAGGAGGTGGAGAAGGTGGAAGAAGAAGGTAGAGGAGC
>NW_014592112.1:0-847 GCF_000485595.1 Priapulus caudatus | reverse complement strand
CCCTCCTCCGCTCTTCTCTCTCTCTCTCTCTCTCTCTCTCTCTCTCTTTCTCTCCTCTCTCTCTCTCTCTCTTTCTGTTCTCTCCATCTTTTTCTCTTCCCCTTTCTCTCTCTCTCTCTGGCTCCCCTCTTCTCTCATCTCTCTCGCTTTTCTCTCTCTTCCTCGCATTGCTCGCCTCACCCTCCCTCTTCCTCTCTCTCTCTCTCTCTCTCGTCTCTCTCCTCTCTCTCTCTCTTTCTCTCCCATCTTTCTCTCTTCCCCTTTCTCTCTCTCTCTCTCGCTCCCCTTCTCGATCTCTCTCTCTCTCTCTCTCTCGCTCTCTTTGCTCTTTCTCCTCTCTCTCCCTCCCTCCCCTGTTTCCCTTTCGCTCTCAGCGATCACGTGACGTGGCGTCTGCCGTTCTGCTCGTTGATTGACAGTTGCCGCCGATCGACTCGCCCCGTGTTTGCTAAGTCGCCCGACGAAATGATATGGGCTTTGATAAAATCGGGGTTTGAATAATTACGCGCGCATGGCGCACGTTGTTCGGAATCACTCACTGATCACTCGGCTGCGCGGATTAAACTTGAGAAGGAGACATGCTAATAATCTATGTGCGCGGGAAATACATACACCGGGAATACACGTGTTAGTCCTGCGCATTGAGATTACATACGTATACAACAGGAGCGTATAATGACAAATACAAATACAAATACAAATACAAATACAAATACAAATATTTGTCATTATACGCTCCTGGTATACATGTATGTATATATATATATAGAGAGAGAGAGAGTAGATAGATAGATAGATAAAGAGAGAGAGAGAGAGAGAGAGAGAGAAGAGAGAGAGAGAGAGAGAG
>NW_014592111.1:0-848 GCF_000485595.1 Priapulus caudatus | reverse complement strand
GGCGTGGGACGCGACCTTCAACATGGTGTCCGACTACGCTACTAACACTGGTGTATTGCAAGTCAAGGAGGTGAGTGGGAGGAAGAGGGAGAAGGAGGAAGGATGAGGGAGGGAGGAGGTGGGTGGCGTAGGATGCGACCTTCAACATGGTGCCAGACTACAGTACAAGCACTGGTGTCGTACAGGTCAATCTGCCATCAATAACTGCATCATTGATCCTCCATGCATCACCGCCTCCCTCTGTCTCTCTCCACCTCCTCTCTCTGTTCTCTGCTAGACTACGAGAATACTCTTCCCACATGTACCACCACCATCCCTCTCCCTCACTCTCCACCTCACATGTACCACCACCATCCCTCTCCCTCACTCTCCACCACACATGTACCACCACCATCCCTCTCCCTCACTCTCTACCTCCCATGTACCACCATCATCCCTCTCCCTCACTCTCCACCTCCCATGTACCACCACCATCCCTCTCCCTCACTCTCCTCCTCACATGTACCACCACCACCCCTCTCTCTCTCCTCACAGGTGCTAGACTACGAGAACACTCAGCATCGGAACATCGTCATGACGGTGCGCGTGACCGACGCAAACCCGACGCACGCCGACGCGGCGACGCTGACGCTGACGGTGCGCAACATTCCGGACAAGCCGCCGACGTTCACGAACGCCGACCCGGTGCTGCTGGAGCTGCGGGAGAAGGACGCGCGCTCGGGACAGGAGCTGGCGGTGTTCGCGGCGCGGCCGGGCGAGTCCGAGGAACAGTACAGGGACTTCACGTACGTGTGTGTGGCGGGGGAGGGGAGTGTGTGTGTGGAGTGGGGGTGGGTGGAAGGGTGGGT
>NW_014592110.1:0-848 GCF_000485595.1 Priapulus caudatus | reverse complement strand
TCCATTGATGCAGCTTTCGCCTATTTCAACATCCTAGTTTCTACCCATCTCTAGTATCATAGTATGCATGTGTTTTTTATACAATATGAACAATGAATGAAAGCCCTATTACCATAAACCCCATCATCCCCCCAACAACTTCCGCCGCTTCTTCAATTCATCCCGCACCCCATGCAATGGCGTCACCATCTTGGCCAGCGGCGAATGCTTATTAATCACCGCCGCATTCTTACGCGCCGACAGTTTAATATACACCGCCGTGGCGTCCGGTGTTGAATGCCCCATTAGCAACTGGATGCGCTGTAACGGCACATCAGACTCCGCCAACTCCGTACCAAACAAATGCCGAATCGCATGAGGATGCAGCTCACTGCGCGGAATACCCAACTTCTCGCCACGTCGCACTATCATGCGTTGAATTACCACCCGCACCCAGCCGCCGGTTCTCGCCCTGCCAATCATACTCAGGACACCAGCCCTTCTGGATCTGCACCCACATCAAATGCTCCCCATTCGGTAATAAGCGTTCATTTTGCAGCGCAAGCAGCTCAGAGTTGGCTAAATACAGCATCAAATACAGCTCGGCGATTTCATCAACCGGAATAATCCGCTCCTTTTTGCCCTTCTCCAGCACCCGCAACACCACCACCTTATTGCCGTCATCATCCTCCACCGACGAGAACTGCTCCTGATTCAGGCTGGCCAAGCCCGATACCCGCAAACCCGACCCCATCAATAAAGACAAAATAGCCGCATCCCGCACCCCATGAAAACTACTTAAATCACAACTTTTCAGCAGACTCAGCATTTTTACGCCCCATCAACACCGGCAACTTATGCCCCGCCTT
>NW_014592109.1:0-848 GCF_000485595.1 Priapulus caudatus | reverse complement strand
CTTTTGGTTGAGACATTCTTTTATAAACCTTATTTTATATTTTTTACGTTACAAATCTGCAATGACGTTTTTCAGCATGCTTTGCACTTCACTTGCAATACCACCTAGCGCTTCATTTTCAATCGCCATCATCGATGCCATTGGATCTACAGCCGCTACTTCTACTTTGCCGTCTTTGGTCTCTTGCACAATTACGTTGCATGGCAGCATAGTGCCTATTTTATCTTCTGCTAACAGCGCCTTATGAGCAAAACTGGGGTTACATGCACCTAAAACAGTATATCGCTGCATGTCCACATCTATTTTCTTCTTAAGGGTGCCACTGATATCAATCGTGGTTAATACACCAAACCCGGCATCAGCTAGGCGCGCCGTTACGCGCTCAATCGCGTCGTCAAAATTGTCGTCAACAATTTTAGAAAAATAATAACTCATGGATAAAACCTCGATTTTATGGACAACAGGGACTATAAAGTTGGCGGATTATAACCTTTTGATGCTTATGGAGAAACCCAACCGTAGGGATAGATAATGCGAGCGAATGCCTAACTATCAAGGGGTGGTGGTGCTACGCGGAGAACTTCTTCAATGGTTGTCTCACCATTGGCGACTTTATTGGCACCACTTAAGCGTAGTGGTTGTAAGCCATCTTTTATTGATTGGCGACGCAAAGCATGTATGTCACAGTTGGCAGTAACCAATTTTCTCGTTGCTGATGAAAACTTAAACATTTCATACAATCCTTTACGGCCTTGATAACCCGTATCGCGACACTCCAAGCAACCAACCGGTTCATAAATTATTTTGGGTTTTGGCGCTTTCCAGGGTTTTACAAGTTCATGCCATGC
>NW_014592108.1:0-848 GCF_000485595.1 Priapulus caudatus | reverse complement strand
ATTCAGACCAGCCTTTTTATAATGCAAAGAAATTAACACCACCTCCTTTAACCGTGATGGATGCACCAAAAATACCAGTCAAAGTAGAAGACGGCAACGCTGAAGAAGAAACAGTAGCGGCAACTAAATACAGTGAACTCTCTATAGTCTCACCAACAAATAACCAGACCATTTGGAACGAGCCTAATTTATTCGTTAAACTTAAGATCACTCCCGATTTAAGCACCACCGAAGGCCACAATTTTTGGGTGCTATTAGATGGCAAACCGTTGGTTAAAAATACTCAAAGCCTATCAATCCCTATTGGTCGTGCCGACCGAGGCTCACACAAAGTACAAGCCCAGATAAGAAGTAAAGCTGGAAAAACGCTTAAAAGTAGTAATGCTGTAACAGTACACATTAAAAACTCTGTTCAGCCTAAAGCAGCGCCACTTCCTAGCGCAAACTAGCCTTAAAATAGGGCCTACCCCCCAATAAAACTAGTAATGCACCATCACGGTGCGCTACAATCTCACCACATTAGCGCTTTCAAATTGATGCTTCGTTTAACTTATTGATTAGTATCTGAATAAATTAATGCAATCAATTTTCTAAACTGGTTCAATTATTGCTTAGAACTATACTATGGCAGCCCTTGAAGACAATCCACTACAAATAATCATTGATAACCTGCATTCTGCAGTAATCGTTATCGGTGAGAACCTGCAGGTGGAATGCATGAATCCTGCCGCAGAAATGCTGTTTCACATCAGTCATAACCGTGCAGTTAATAAAAATATACGCGAATTAGTGATTAATGAGCATGCGTTTTTTTGACCGTTTAGAGCGCTCGATAATTTCCGCACATC
>NW_014592107.1:0-849 GCF_000485595.1 Priapulus caudatus | reverse complement strand
CAGAATGTAGAACTGGGGTTACGCCATATGGATGATGAAGAGGAAAAAGATGCGCTGATACAGGAGTATATCGACATGGTAGAACTCACCGGGTTTGAACAACATTATCCACATCAGATGTCTGGAGGCATGCAGCGTCGTGCCGAACTGGCAAGGGCGCTCGCGGTTAATCCTGATACGCTTATCATGGATGAGCCATTTACCGGGCTGGATTTTATGACGCACATGAAAATGCGTGAAGAAGTGGTGAATATGCACGCTTTTCTGGGTAAATCCATGATCATGGTGACGCATTTTATTGATGATGCGCTGGTCATGGCTGACCGTATCGTTATACTCGGCGGCTCACCATCTCAGGTTAAGCTAGAACGTAAGCTTGATATACCGCACCCAAGAAACATCGAGAAAAATGCTGAATTGAATCAGTTAAGAGACGAGCTTTACCTGATGATGGGGGTTAGTTATGTGGCTTGAACGGATGTCACTTTTTATGCGGATTGCCATTGCTTTGCTTATCTGGGTGTTGCTCATAAGTTGGGGGCATTATGTTCTCAATGGGGAACATAGTAAGCGCAAAACAGTAACGATGGGTTATATGCCCGTGATAACGAACCTGGCAGCGCCATTGCTTGATCAAGCGAGTAAAAATGGTGACGGCATACGGTACAGAGCGATGAAGTTTTCATCTTTTGCCGAGATGGCAGAATCGCTTCGTAATGGACAAATAGACGTAGCATTTATGATTGCACCTTTGTCTATCGTTCTCAGACAACAGGGTGATGATGTGAAAGTTGTGTATATCGGCAACCGGCATGAGAGCACACTGGTCGCAAGATCTAATCTGAATGC